>NC_068433.1:39120490-39365490 GCF_023373465.1 Oncorhynchus keta | reverse complement strand
ACCTGAAACCCCACCTCTTTAAGGAATACCTAGGATAGGATAAAGTAATCCTTCTCACCCCCCTTAAAAGATTTAGATGCACTATTGTAAAGTGGCTGTTCCACTGGATGTCATAAGGTGAATGCACCAATTTGTAAGTCGCTCTGGATAAGAGCGTCTGCTAAATGACTTAAATGTAAATGAAATGTAAATATAGAGATAGATACTGAAGTAGTTTCAATCAATCTACAATAACAGACTATGGCTGGACTGTGGGGTCTAAAGGTCTGGAAGACTCAAACCAACTTTATTGGTAGGAGAGAGAGAGTTCAGAATGCTAACATTGACACTATTCATCTCAGATGAGTGGCTCATGCATGTCGGCTGACTTGTTACCATAGAAATCAATTCCATAGCACACCACCCTTCACCACCCATGATTGTCTCACTGTTTGGGAGGAGAGACTGACATAGCTGTATGTATGTTAAATGGTTGAGTAGACGTAATTAATCACTTGGTGCTGAGGGGTATTTTGTGGAGGAATGGCGACGGCGTAATTTGTTCCAATAAGGCGTATCTGAAGGAAGGGGAAATGTGCTCAACCACGTTGCAGTCTGAGAAAACATTGTGGAGGAGAAACAGACAGCATGGAGCACTGAGAGAATCCTCCCTCCCCACTATGTCAGTCCCGGCTGGGCTGCTACTCAGGCAACCCTCCCCTGGTTGGCTGGGGCTGCTCACTCTGCGTGGGAGGGAGTGACTCTGGAGATATCCTCAGCCACTCCACCATGAGAAACTTTGCTGCCTTCAATCACATTGTCGCCTGTAATTAATATTAATCATCGTTCCTCCATCGCAGACCTGCTGCTGCTGATAAATATTGATATGGTGCTGCGGTGACGATAAATAACCCCCCCACACACTATCATTTTCAGATGATATGGTTGGCCTGTACACTGACGGTGAGGTCACGACCCTGTGATGACCACACCCACAGTAGGCCCGGGCCAGTCATGGCTGGCTCCTGGTTCAAAAGGAAGTGACATTGTCACCCAACTCCCCCCCCCCCAGTGTGGACTGTTCCTCTCTCCTGAGGGCCTGTTTAAACCGCCTTTTTAAGCCGCCTTTCACAATTTAATTGTCCCTAATCACTGTTGAAGGTCAAAGCCACTCAGTGAAACAGTGCCTCAGTCTCAGCACACACATGCACACTCACACACACACAGGAAACTTCCAACTGTCACTGCCAACTGGGAATCAGCGATTGGACAGCCATGCGTTGCCCCAGCAACCACCGAGGCTAGCTACACAGCACTGTACTGTACTACAGTCCTTTATGAATAGGTTATTTTGGATATACAGACACAGAGTGAAACTGTAATTAGGGCCCTTTAAGGTCCAAGGAGTCTCATAGGAATTCATCAGAGAGGAAGCTGAAAATTAACAGTGAAAACATAAAGTTGAAGTCAGAAGTTTTACATACACCTTAGCCAACTACATTTCAACTCTTTTTCACAATTCCTGATATTTAATCCTAGTAAAAATTCCCTGTTTTAGGGCAGTTAGGATCACCAATTTATTTTAAGAATGTGAAATGTCAGAATAATAGTAGAGAGAATGATTTATTTCAGCTGTTATTTCTTTCATCACATTCCCAGTGGGTCAGAGGCTTACATACAATCAATTAGAATGTGTTAGCATTGCCTTTAAATTGTTTAACTTGGGTTTAACGCTTTAACGTGTCGGGTAGCCTTCCACAAGCTTCCCACAATAAGTAGGGTGAATTTTGGCCCATTCCTCCTGACAGAGCTGGTGTAACTGAGTCAGGATTTAGGCCTCCTTACTCGCACAAGCTTTTTCAGTTCTGCTTTGTGATGGCCACTCCAATACCTTGACTTTGTTGTCTTTAAGCCATTTTGCCACAACTTTAGAAGTATGTTTGGGGTCATTGTCCATTTGGACGACCCATTTGCGACCAAGCTTTAACTTCCTGGCTGTAGTAACCGTAGTCTGGCTTTTTTTTATGGCGGTTTTGGAGCAGTGGCTTCTTCCTTGCTGAGCGGCCTTTCAGGTTATGTCGATATAGTACTCGTTTTACTGTGGATATAGATACTTTTGTTCTGGTTTCCTCCAGCATCTTCACAAGTTCCTTTGCTGTTGTTCTGGGATTGATTTGCACTTTTCGCACCAAAGTACGTTCATATCTAGGAGACAGAACGCGTCTCCTTCCTGGGCGGTATGACGGCTCCGTGGTCCCATGGTGTTTATACTTGAGAATGTTGTTTTTACAGATGAACGTGGTACCTTCAGGCATTTGGAAATTGCTCCCAAGGATGAACTATACTTGTGGAGGTCTACAATGTTTTTTCTGAGGTCTTGGGCGATTTCTGAGTTTGAAGTTAGGCCTTGAAATACAACCACAGGTACACCTCCAATTGACTCAAATTATGTCAATTAGTCTATCAGAGGCTTCTAAAGCCATTTAGACTAATTTTAGATAGATAGAGCCTGATTTTCCAAGTTGTTTAAACCACAGTGTATGTAAACTTCTGATCCACTGGAAATGTGATAGAGTGAATTCTAAGTGAAATAATCTGTAAACAATTGTTGGAAAAATGACTTGTGTCACGCACAAAGTAGATCTCCTAACCGACTTGCCAAAACTATAGTTTGTGAACAAGAAATTTGTGGAGTGGTTGAAAAATGTGTTTTAATGACTCCAACCTAAGTGTATGAAAACTTCTGACTTTAACTGTACGTTGCTATATAAATATCCACATTTCTGCAATTACACAGACAGACAGACAGACAGACAGACAGACAGACAGACAGACAGACAGACAGACAGACTGTCACGAGTGGCGCTCGGCGGTCGTCGTCACCGGCCTATTAGCTGCCACTGATTGTCTTTCCTCTCCCTCCTTGTATGTTGATTGGTAGCACCTGTTTATATATGATTAGTTTGTCTTTATTAGACAGCCGGTCCGCCTGGTTGTTGTGCGGGATTATTTCAGTGTAACCTTCGGCTCTGTTGTAGAGGTACGTGTTAGTGCCTGGTCGTGACTTTTCCGTTGTACATTCTCATTCCCTGTGTTTGGGGCCGTTACTATTGTGAGCACCCTGTGGTGCGTTGGTGCTATTAAAGACGCACAGCTTTGCACTCACTGTCTCCTGCGTTTGACTCCACACACCTACGACACCTGAAGCATTACACAGACAGACAGACAGACAGACAGACAGACAGACAGACAGACAGACAGACAGACAGACAGACAGACAGAGAAAGAGAGAAAGCAAGAGATATATGAGCTGTAAAAACAGAAGTAATCATCTGTGTGTGTGTGTGTGTGTGTGTGTGTGTGTGTGTGTGTGTGTGTGTGTGTGTGTGTGTGTGTGTGTGTGTGTGTGTGTGTGTGTGTGTGTGTGTGTGTGTGTATATGTGTGTGTGTATATGTGTGTGTGTGTATATGTGTGTGTGTGTATGTGTGTGTGTGTGTGTGTGTGTGTGTGTGTGTGTGTGTGTGTGTGTGTGTATGTGTGTGTGTATATGTGTGTGTGTATATGTGTGTGTGTGTATGTATGTGTGTGTGTGTGTGTGTGTGTGTGTGTGTGTGTGTGTGTGTGTGTGTGTGTGTGTGTAGACTAGAGCAGAGGATGGTGTCTGAAGGTCACTGAGACATTGAGGCAATCACCCTAATGAAAACAAACGAGGGAAAGAGAGGGGCTCTGCTATGCCTCAGTATAATCACACACGCGCACACGGCCCTGTGGCACACACCCAGTCTCACACACACCCAGTCTCACACACACCCAGTCTCACACACACCCAGTCTCACACACACCCAGTCTCACACACCCAGTCTCACACACCCAGTCTCACACACACCCAGTCTCACACACACCCAGTCTCACACACCCAGTCTCACACACACCCAGTCTCACACACACCCAGTCTCACACACACCCAGTCTCACACACACCCAGTCTCACACACACCCAGTCTCACACACACCGCATTGTTATTTTATTTACTGTACATGCTCATCTAGCCTTTTGAGGCCTCACCAGCCACTAATGACACTTATCACATGAAAAGACAAAGCAATACGAGAAGGTTGATCCTGGAGGGATGTATATACAAGGCGAGGTAGAAGCAGGAGGCACTGCACCCGACTGTGACATTCAGCCTAAAGAAAATGATTAATGTCACAGTGCGGTATGTATCATCATATAGCATGGAAATATTTACATGCTCACTTTGACTGTACCTATACACTGAACAGTCTTACACTGAGTCTTAAAGGTCCGATGCAGCTGTTTTTATCTCAATATCAAATCATTTCTTTTGGGAACAATTAAGTACGTTACTGTGATAGTTTTAAATTCAAATGGTCAAAAAGAAACAAAAATAGCTAATTAGCAAAGAGCAATTTATCAAGCAAGAATTTAGCTATTGGTCTATTATCTAATCTACCATTTGGTGATGTCACCAGGCAGGCCAAAACCTTTTCGCACCACAACAGGCTGAAATTCCAGGCCGTCTTTTCAAACAGCTCTTACACTAAAAAGAGCATTATCATCATTTTCACAATTTCACAGTATTATTCCAATCTCATAGTGTGGAGACATGTAAAATAGGGATGTCGCTTTTCAAATGTTTAAAGGGAAATTTCAAAATGTTTCTCCAGCACCACCCCAACATCAACATAATGTGAAAATGGTGTGTTTCTATGGTGTTACACATGGTGTTGAGTATAATTTTTAGAATTGTGTGAGGGAAAACAGTTGCTCCCTAACTGGCCATAAAAGAGTGAATAGATCCCTTTTCGCAGACACCTGGGGAACTTTCCAGTCATGGAACAGCGTGTCTCTAAAAACAGGAAATCAGGTAATCTCTGCAGTACTGCCCAGAGAGGAAAATCTCCTCACCAAAACCAATCCATTAAACTCATTACAGATACACCCACTGTCCTGTATACTCCCTCTCCAGCGCTCGAGGTCGCTAGGCTTCTCATTATTACGTACACCTGTCAACATCGTTACTCGCATTAGCCCCTCATCAGACTCACCTGGACTCAATTACCTGCCTGATTAGCTTCCCTATATATGTCACTCCCTTTGGTTCTTTCCCTAGGCGTTATTGTTTCTGTTCCATTGTTTCATGTCTGTACGTTACTCATATTTCTTGGTTTGTTTCCTTGTGTTTCCCTGCTTTCTGACTCCCAGCGTACACATTACAGAATAATGCTTCACCAAAGGGGAGCATTTTTCAGTTTTTTTGTTAGTGTAGGTGACGTCAGGTCCGGGTGCCTCTACCGGAGCAACCGGGGATGCCTCAGCTGGCTCGTCAGGCTTCCCATGCCTCGGCTGGCTCGTCAGGCTCCCCATGCCTCGGCCGGGTTGTCAGGCTCCCGCGCCTCAGTCGGGTCGTCAGGCTCCTGCGCCTCAGTCGGGTCGTCAGGCTCCCCATGCCTCTGCCGGGTTGTCAGGCTCCCGCGCCTCAGTCGGGTCGTCAGGTTCCCGTGCCTCAGCAGAAGCAACTGGCCCGCTCCTGGTCCCCGGGATCATCCCTCTGGTCGGCGTCCTGTTTCTATGTTTTGTAGTAAAAAAAATATGTTTTTTTTTTCGCAACATGAAACCTTATTAACATCTGTTCATATACAGTAAAACCCCAGGAAGAATATGACACGTTTTAAACATTTTCTAACAAGTTATAAGATATGGTAATTTTCACGCTTTCATAAATTCTTAGAATGTTTGGGAATTGCGTATACGAAGGCATTTGTGAAACTTCTATAGCAATATAGAGTGGGAAAGCGGCCTGCATTTGGAGAATTAACAGACACTGCAGCAAATAAAACCTAATAAAAACATCTGTCTCATCCAGGACCGGAGTCAACACAGACTGGTGCACTATAGCCAATCAGAGCTACAGTAGGCCTTTATGCAAACAAGCCATTGCCACACAGGCCTGCCATAATTTACTTTGAATTGGACTGTGTGTTTACAGGCAGTTTTAACAGCGCGACATTAGATCATTAGAACGCATTCATCAAATGCCACAAAATACACCTGAATGGATTTCTGCAAATATGTCAATACCTCTTACATTTGGGAACTTTACAGTCCTATTGATCAAACAACCATGAAAAGGTAGGCTCTCTCTCAGTTATGCACATCAACAACAAGACAAATAACTAATGCTAGCCAGAGCAGATGATGATGAGCTAAAATATAACGAAGGAACATTAGATAAACCCTCTCAAACCTTTCCAGCTAGTTGGCCATCAACATTTCAAAAGGCACTCGCACATCTGAGCAATCTTTTTTGCAGGTGCATGGTAACAGTTGAACAAGATGAAGGTGAAAAAGTAAACCGCTCTGACGAAGGCCGTGAGGCCGTATACGTAAGCTTATTAAAGATCAGTGATACTATCAAGAGCAGAGTGCGGTTTCCTTTTTCCTTCAGCTAGCGGTCAAAATTGCACTGATTAATGATGGGGAAATGTAGCCTACTTGTCCTTCAGCAGCTGGCTAAAGTTGCCTTGCTTGATAGCTAGCTACTTACAGACACAAATGAGAACCTCACCCTGACCTTTTTACTCACCCTAACAGAGCTGGTTAGCTAGGCTGTCGTGAGCAAACGGGAGGAGAAGCTTACTCCATAAAAACGTACAAACGGTGAAAACAATTCCATTTTGAGATGGGGTAAAATACAAAGTTGTGCTCTATATTAATTGGGTATATTATGGAAAAAAATGTAAAGATAGATATTGATACATTACTAGCTCAAACACTTAAGTGGGTGATGGTGATTTCAGATCAAAAGTGGTGGGGGGGGGGGGGGCATACATTGCACGACCCCCCCAATCTGATAGTGGGGTGTTAGATGCCCACTAGTCTCCCTTATGGCTCAGCTCAGGTGACTACAAATACGCCATACATCCTTCTCTCTCTCTCACACTCACACACCATCATTAGCAGATTTGAATCTACAACGGAAAATGTATGTTTATGCAACAAATGTTAGTGCATCAAATTGTATCTAACCGAATTGTGTTGATTCGTTCCCTCTAATCAAACCAAATCGCATCGAATCGTACCAACTAAAATGCATCTTTCCGGTATCTTTGACAGTCAAAAAGTGCAGTCAAAAACATTATTTTCCTGTGTTTTATATATGCAGTATTTCCACACTATGAGGTTGGATTAATACTGTGAAATCGTGAAAATTATGACAATGCACTTTTAGTGTGGGATTTTTGGCCTGCCTGGTGACATCACCAGGTGGTAAATTAGTTAATATACCAATAAGGAAGAGAGTTTCAAACCGCTCCTCCCACTCCCAGACAGTCCTAGCAAAAGTGTGGCTCGAGAAATTGCTCTTTGCTAAGAAGCCATTTTTGTTAATTAAAAAAACAAACATTTGAATTGAAAACAAATCACAGTAAGGTACAACATTGTTACCCAGAAATGATTTCATATTGAGATTTAAAAAATGGCTGCATTGGACCTTTAACTGCCAAATAAAGTGTCTTAATAGGGGATTGGGCCACCACGAGCTGCCAGGACAGCTTCACTGCACCTTGGCATCCATTCTACAACTGTCAACTCTATTGGCGGGATGTGAAATTACATCATTTGGTGTTTTGTTGATTTTGGTGGAAAACCCGCTCAAGAATTTTCCCATAAGTGTTCTATTGAGTTGAGATCTGGTGACCAAGACCCCTCTTTCAAAGTCAGTGAGACCTCTTCTTCGAGCCATGGTGGACAAAATAATGGGCAACTGGACATTTCTATACATGACCCTAAGCATGATGGGATGTTAATTGTTTCATTAACTCAGGAACCACACCTATGTGGAAACACCTGTTTTCAATTGACTTTGTATCCCTCATTTACTCAAGCGTTTCCTTTATTTTGACAATTACCTGCACATATGCCCCTTTCTTAATCTTAATGGCATGTTAAACAATCATTTTCTTTATTCATCAGAACTGATTAGAATTACAGTGATTAAGAATGGGATTTCAACGGCACAGTTCAATTTTCATATCAAAAGCCTAAAACATGAGAGTCTTCTGTCTATGATAGAGAGACTTCTGTCTATGATAGAGACTTCTGTCTATGATAGAGAGACTTCTGTCTATGATAGAGACTTCTGTCTATGATAGAGAGACTTCTGTCTATGATAGAGAGACTTCTGTCTATGATAGACTTCTGTCTATGATAGAGAGACTTCTGTCTATGATAGAGAGACTTCTGTCTATGATAGAGAGACTTCTGTCTATGATAGAGAGTCTTCTGTCTATGAGAGAGAGACTTCTGTCTATGAGAGAGAGACTTCTGTCTATGATAGAGAGTCTTCTGTCTATGATAGAGAGACTTCTGTCTATGAGAGAGAGACTTCTGTCTATGAGAGAGAGACTTCTGTCTATGAGAGAGACTTCTGTCTATGAGAGAGACTTCTGTCTATGAGAGGGAGACTTCTGTCTATGAGAGAGAGACTTCTGTCTATGATAGAGAGACTTCTGTCTATGAGAGAGAGAGAGACTTCTGTCTATGATAGAGACTTCTGTCTATGATAGAGAGACTTCTGTCTATGATAGAGACTTCTGTCTATGAGAGAGAGACTTCTGTCTATGAGAGAGAGACTCCTGCCTATGATAGAGAGACTTCTGTCTTTGAGAGAGAGACTTCTGTCTATGATAGAGAGACTTCTGTCTATGATAGAGAGACTTCTGTCTACGAGAGAGAGACTTCTGTCTATGATAGAGAGTATTCTGTCTATGATAGAGAGACTTCTGTCTATGATAGAGAGACTTCTATGATAGAGAGACATTGAAAGATTGCAACCCACATCGATTTTGAGTGAATGAACCCCATTTCGTTCGTTGTCTCGATGAACGTAAAGGCCAGGATGTGGGGCCTTAATTAACAGGGCTGCTGTTAATTAACAAGCAGTTGTAAATCGGGACACACACACACGCACACATGGTGGGCCGCCACCACCACAGTAATCGCACGCTTTGTTGAGGCCAGCACCAGCCCACTACTCAGTATGCAGCCCGCCCGGCGAGCCCCCGTCTACCAATAACATGAGTGAGAGATCATTGAAACATTAGCACTGATCAATAATAGGAGGCCCCACTATTGCATATAAACCATCCCAACGGAGGACAACAGCCTCAGGCAGGGCAGCGAGAGGAAGGGAGGAAGGAAACGCCTCAGAGAAAGGCAAGGACAGAGTGGGGAGGGACGGGGAGAGAAAGAGGGAAGGGGTTGAAAAGGAGGGAGAAGAGGGGAAGAGGGAGAGAGAAAGGGGAGAGAGAGGGAAAGGAAGAAAGAAAGAGCCTACCACATCCTCTCTGAGCAGCAGGTGAGCAATTGGTTTTGACATTTACACCCACACACACACAGCTAACTTTAATTAAGACGTGATTGTGTTGTTTTATTGAACAGATTTGACTCAGTAGGAGGAGAGACAGACTAAAGTGAAGTGGCTGCTACAGTAGACATGCCGTGGTGGATGCTCTACCTACTGTACAACCACATTCCCCATAACAGATTCTCTGAAGGTATAAATCCAACCAATAGGCTTTTCTAAAACCAGGAAGTGGAAAGCTGATCAATTCAACTACTCATTGAAGTCATATTTACAGTGAAAAATGACACATTGAAGAGCCATGGTAAGTCAATCTAAGAGCGCAGCACGGCTGTTGACGATACGCAGCAAGGCCTGTATCCACGAAGCGTTTCAGAGCAGGAGTGCTGATCTAGGATCAGTTTTGCCTTTTAGATCATAATGAATAATATGATATGGACAGATCCTAAATAAGCACTCCTACTCAGACACTTTGTGGATACAAGAACGGCACCTACTCTGAGAGGCTTTGTGGATACGGGCCCTGGTGTGCTACACAGAGAGCCTAGTACAGTACATGTGTACTGACATCAACCTCTCTACTGTACCTCTCTACTAAACAACCTGACTCAGCATCTCTGTCTCTCTCTCTACTGAACTCTGTTGAACCGTGTTCATCCATTCTCTCTCAGAGAAATCCTGGTGGTTTAGTTTTCATTTGGAGGGGATTTCGTCCCTATCAAGCGTCAGCAGACCAGTATCAAACGCATGTGAACACTGTGCTGTGGGGCTTGTAGCCTTGTAAACAGCAGCTGGCAGTCCTCCAGACCCCCCTCCAGTGCCGTGGAGTTGTGACACTGATCCCAGCCCTATCGCTCCCTCACAGCACACACACATACCCCCGTGTAATAGACCCTTCAAAGCTCACCTCTATCTATATTTTATTTGCGTCTGTGCAGTGTGTGTGTAGTGTGTGTAGTGTGTGTGTGTGTTTTCTTCCCTCCTCCTCCTTCCTTTGCCAGCCTTGGCTTCTTTATTGCTTGTTGTTGACATGGATCCCTTTAGCCCTCAACAGGAGGCAGCAGGGGGGGATCTTCTGCTGCTAACCAGACGCCCGCCACCTGCTACCACACTACCCATAGTGCACTGCACTGCTCTGCCAGGGCAACAGAGAGAGAGCGTTATTATTGAGCAGGTCAGGAATAAGGCTGAATCCCAAATGGATCCCTATTCCCTATATGGTGCACTACTGTTGGCCAGAGCCCTATAGGGTACCCTGCGGGCCCTGGTCAAAAGTAGTGCACTATACAGGGAATAGGGTGCCATTTAGGACGTATCCTCAGACACAGCAGACAGCCAGTAGTGCTTGAGGCAAAGACACTCACACTGAAATGATGTTCTCAAACAGACTCCATGTTGTCCTCTTTATTCTGACAGCGAGCGGCGGAACATCCACAAATAAATAATCATCTTGGCCAGACGTGACTGCTGCTGCCATCTCAGGGCTGGAAGGGCTGGAGAGAAAAATGATTGTTTTTATTGTGGGATGGTGCTGTCTGTGTGACAGGCAAAGTGCTGTGTGTCTGTGCCACACAGACGCTGGCGAGCGGGTGATATGAACAGTGTCTAAAGGGTTTCTAAGGACACATTGAGGGGGTTATTGTCAGTTCCAAGGGCTGAAGGGTTATGACAAAGGCCTGGTATATACAGACACGTATTGAGTACAATGTAAAGAAGAATCTACGATGCAAGTTCTGGAAATCAACAAGGTCTCGGTGGCGAGGGTAGTTTAAGAATGCATGCAGAATGTTAAGCATCGTTATGAACTGCCATTTTGTTTTTGCATTTTTGCCAGAGGGAATATAATAGATTTTTGTGTTGACGCCGGTTTATTTAAATGGCCAGAGCAAAAAAAAGTCTTAAAATGCTGCTGATGATAATGAAAAGAATAAAATAACTCCCCAGCCGGGCTTATAAAAGAAAGCAGACAGATGTGTTTGAAGGTCCTCCTTCAAAGCCCGGCTCGACACCATGGCCGTGTCGGGGGAATTTCAGTTATTAATTGAAGTTAATTTTCGGGGATATCAGTTTGCCGGGCACGTGGGAAAGATTGATAGCCCCAGCCACTGTGTCTCCCGAGTGTTGGGAAAATGACACTGTTCCTTCACCAGGGCTCTTTCACTTTTATCATCACAAATCAAATTATAAACATCGCAGCCCAACCTTGCTGCGATTCTGGCTGGAGGAGATTTCCATAAGATTAATTAGGCTCGCCAGCCAAAGACAGAGCTGGGCGGAAGGGACAATATTTTTTATATATTTTTTAACGCGATGGGAGGAGGTTGGATAGAGGGGGTGGGCGGGAGGCGGTGGGGAGGCATTCATTGCAGTATGTGAATAAGGGAAGTCAATTGGACAATAGGTAGTTAGTGTGGACTAGCATGGATTCTCAAAGACACCAGAGGACACCGGACCCTCTCCCGCCTCTCCCCTCTCTGGTCCTGTGATGTGGAGGGCCACGTGGTGAACCCCACATTTAATTAGAACACTTTGATACCCACAGGAGTGCCTGGCGAGCCCCGGGGCATCCTAAACACTGACTGACACACGGCACACTCCGGCCGCTCCCCGCTCTCCAATTAGAGACGCGTCACGCTGTGCTACCACACACTCCACACACACATCTATGACCATACCACTACTACACAAGCTCCACACACACACACATCTACAGTACATCTACACACAGCTGCCAGTTGCCAGCCCAAACAAGCACTAACCCGCCCGTCAGTATTTGCGTGCCTTTCCAAATTGGCATTTGGATTAAATGGTGCCTAAGATGCCCTGAAGTGTGTCAGAGAGAGAATCTCTCACCTGAGCTGATCGGGGTGCAGAGAGACCGCAAACCAAGTGATTAGAATGAGGATATATTTTTTTAGGGGGGATAGAGTGAGAGAAAGGAGGGATTGGTGTTTGCAAACTGTCTGGCATGAGGAACAGACACACAGAGTTTGGTTGGCATGCCGATGTGCAATCTGCAATATTAATGTGGGTTGGGCTGAATAAATGATAACAATGCAGGGAGCTTTGCTGTGTTACACTGGTGTATTTTTAATGTGTAGGGATAAACCTAACACCACAACATTTTACAATGCTTGACTTACGTGAACAATCACTGGGTTCATGCATTATGCAAATCGGCACCCTTTCATCCAACACATACAAGTGTTTGTACGTAAACAAACAGCTTACTCTTTAGCTAACAAGATGTTGCTGTAAATAATAGATATTCAAATCTGCTCTCTGTCTTCCTCTCGCCAGATGGAGAAAAGAAGAAAGTTGTGTAATTTCCTGTATTATTTAACACGTTCCCCTCGCCGTCGCTTCCCCCGCTGCTCAACGACAAACAAACACAAACAACGAGAACATCAAGAGAGGCCTCGGCACGCCGTTGTTGTTCTGTCGCAGAACACAGCCCTGTGAAAACACTTCTTTTTGCATAACAAACCCCTGCTATAAATGTATTATCCAGCTTTGAAATATTAATAACACGAATCTGACATACACTTCTCTCAAAGAGAAAGATGAGTCTCCACCGCAACGGGAGTGTTGTTGTGTGGTTGGAGGTTTTAATCAAAAGAAATCAATAGCATAAATATTTGATCTCGAAAGACAATGGCAACTCACAATACCGAACGCCATCACAGACTTTGCATGCGTCTGTCAACGTTGATTCCTCTCGAAGTCTGTCGTGTGAAAACATACTGCATGTCAAGGCTGTGTGAGGAACCAGCTGAGAGACTCTAAGACATTGCTGTAATGGATTGCTAGGACATGGGTCCTCATCTCAACACAACAAGCCTGTCCTGTGTGTTAGTCTGTTTATCCAAGCTTCAGCCGGTTGTAGTGTTTCATCAATAACCGTGTTTGGTCAGAGATGATCTTTATCGATGGAGGAGATCAAACAAACAGAGAAGCACTAATGGTTTGATAATCACTGACAAGGACAGGGCTCCTCGTAACCACTCTGGGCTGGATGGTAGGCACCCCCATCCCCTAGCCCCCCTTCAGAGATTATAAAACCCTATTACCATGCCCCCCACCCCCCCCCCACCCTGCTGCCCCAACTCACCCCAACCCCCAGACACTCTCTCACCCCCCCCACCACCACCACCCCCTGCCGCCCCTTCCCCTTGATACATGTGGGGCCGTGGGACCCGAAAAACACCCCCAGATGGGTTCTCATTACCCCACGCAGGCACCAGTCACATGCCGTTTTAAGCATAGAACCACATTTTCTACATTACAAAATGACATATGCCTTCAAAGCCAGGTCCTATACATATAGATGTTGCTAAAACGTAGCATGACTGGCTGAAGTGAACACTGATTCGTGTGGAGCTCCAACATCTGTCAGAAATCCAAGGTCCAATCATCTTTCCTCGAGGCAGAGATTGGGCGGCGAGCCCAGAATGTGAGCACCAATGGGCTTTATTGGGCCTGACAAATTGAATGACTCGTAGAAAGCAAGTTATTTGGCCTTATAATGCACTTTGTCATTGTTTGCCTATATTTTGGCAGTAATACCAGCAGTATACCACTTTGAGGTTGAATGTGATATATGGTGTACTGACTGCCATATTTCTCTCCCTGCGAAAGTGTATAAGATTTACACCCATCTCAGTTCTTCTTGTCTCCTGTTTTCAGTTCTGTCTTCTGTATCAAAGTGCCTCTCAGCACAGCTTGTGTTCCTTTCAAAAGTGATTTGTCAAGACGTGATTGAGGGACGCATCTTTCTCACTCTCACGTCAGTCTCTCCGACTTCCCACCCTTTTAGAGGTGATGTGAGCGAGATGGAAGGGAGCTGTCACGAGGATCAAGAACATCTGTATCAATCAACATGGATTTTGTTGTTGGAAACCGACTTTTACTGTATAAATCAGTTATCAGGTTACTGACTCTGTCTGTACATTTATGGTATATCCCAGTAGGGGATTCATACATATGGGACTTTTGTTTGGATTTGTTTCCGTCACACTCGGGTATGTATACTTAAGGCCTGGGGCTTTTAAAAATCCCCATTCTCTTGGCTATGCTGTATCAAGTCAATTTGATGGCAAGCATAAACATGCTACGGTGAGTTAGCTATCGGGAGCTCGATAGTTCACGTAGCCAGTGTGATCATGGTAAAAGTGAATAGGGGCCAAATACTGCAGCGTACACAGATAAATAAATAAATAAATAAAAGTCTAGGTCTCTCTAGGGACAGACCGGCTGGTTTTATTATAAACTTTTTTATTTATTCCTTTTATTTATTCAATCAAAGGTTTGATTTCCTCCCAAAACTCTTCATCTCCATCTGGGAGGGAAAAAAAAGAAAAGAAAATCAGTTTAAACAATACAACAGTTGAACCTTTTTGAATAGCTCCACCAGAAGCCAACTTGAGAGTTCAGGCTGAATCGTCAGCCAAGTCTGATGCTTGCCAATGATACACTGCCTGCGTCCTACTCACTAAAGACTACACACTCAATATGCTTCTTCTTCTTCTTCTTCTTCGCCGGAGTGTTCATGACTCCAAACGGAATGGAACAAGCCGGTCACAAAATCCAATCAAAGGACTCAACATGGAAACCGTTGGCACTGGTACATGAGGTACTTCTTAAACATCTCCGTGCTCACTCAGGCCAAGCGACCAAAACATATAACACTGCTGAGCTTCATCCATTCAACAGCTGCTAGCCATTACCATTTGTTATATATTCTGTATATCAACAAGGAAAACATTAAATAAAGAGTTCCATATGCCATTTGTGTGTTTGACGTTAAACGGTTTTGAGTAATTTAACATGATCCGTTTGGAGAAAGAATCGCTCTCCCCTTTCCAGCAAATGTTCCTCCACAAAGACACAAAAACACATGGCGTGGAAGGCATGCAAGTACAATAACATTTACACTGGAAATCACAACCACATTGGGCTCGTGTTGTGTCAGGTAAGCAGCTCCAGCCAAACCAATCCACACACTGTGCTGTGCTGCTCGGCTTGCTGATGTGTACTGGTGGCTGTCGGACCTGTTGCCGCTTGGCTCACAGACATACAGTGTTGGCAGGGGCCCAGCATAGCCTATTAAGGGGAACGCCAGCCAACGCCGAGAGACAAACAAGGCTCGTCTCCGCTCCGTGACGTTGTGTTACATTAAGGCTTTAATCGGTGACAGTTCACCGCTAAACTGTTGTAAACACTCCTCGTCAGCGTGGGCGGAACTGTGAGAGAAGAGCTAACAGCAATCTGTTGATAAATTAATGAGGAGGGGCTTTTCTACTCCTCCTGCTCCCCCGTTGGCACAATGCCAGGCCTGAGGTTTCAACAGGCTGGCAGGGAGAGGAGGAGAGAAGGATGGGGGAGAGGAAGGTGGAGGAGAGGAGTGGAGGGAACGGGGGGTGGGGGGGGGGGCCCTCGGGATCCAGCGGAGGAGAGGAGATGGGGGTTTAATGTGAGAGGATCCAGATGGATTCAAGGTTTCCCCCTAAAAATAACTCACAGTCTCCCACCACCATATTATATCCAGTATCCACAGCCTAGTCTGGAGCTGGCTGCGCTCTCAGTGAGTTCAAAGTGACAGTTCACATTGAGCAGGGTTTGCCCTGCCTGTGCCGGAGAGGGCTTTTAGCTGCAGCTAATTTACAAAATGGATTGTGTGAACAACCCCTGGCCTCACCCCGCCCCCTTTCCTCACTTCAAAAGCAACTTTATCAGGGGAGAGATTAGAAGACACTTAACCCCTAACGAGCCATATGAGGGACAGAATAAAAGGTTTCTTAACTGCACTTTTATTTGATGGTTTCAATATGAGCCACGGGGTGGGGAGGCGAGGTCTAGAGCTCTTGATGGCTTCATATATAAAAGCAACCTTCTGTCTCCGACCGGCACAACTCGTACCCACCTCCTTTTGACTAGACACAGCTGTTTCCCACCCCTCCCTCTTTCTCTCCTCGCTCGCTCGCTCGCTCTCTCCCTCTCACTTATTTTTTTTTGTTGCAAAATAGGCCAAAGTAACTTCCAAGGGTTTCCCCCTGGGGTTTATGTGATATTTAACTACGGCTACAGTGGCATTTACTAATTTTATATGTGCAGAATTTATGTCAGAATCTTATTCAGAGATTTCCGGGACGCGGAGCAAAGGTGGCCCGGTCTCTGTCCCGCTGTGTATACAGTGGTATTAAGTGAACTATTCACAACACGTACGGTGACATGTGCATCGCTATTTTGTCTATAACTCTGCTGCCTTTCCTCACCTTGCGCCACAATTAAATGCTAACCTTAGCATTTGGAGAGGGTGACCTGCAGGAGCCAATTTGTTGTCCGCGGCACCTCACCTTCAACACAGAAGAGCCAGATAAACGCAGTGGGGTGTCTTGTCAAAGGAAGCCTCTCTGAGGGGCCATCTTGTTGACAGGGACATGGGATAAATCAGACAACATGAACACAGAGACAACAACACGCTGTGGGTTGGTATAAGTCACCCTGGAAATAGTCTATTAACAAGCTGCATCAACTGACACAGAGTCATTTCCTCCACAGTGCACTTCTTTTCTCTACTAAAGCCACATAGGCGTTCCACATAGGGCTCTGGTCCAAGGTAGTGCACTATATAGGGGAATAAAGTGTACTTCCAGATGCAGCCACAGCTGCAGTCCAGAAAGACACTTTCAGCATCCCAAGCTTTAACCAGTGGCCTCTGCATATATATACAGCGATTAAACAGTTCTTCACCATAAACCCCCCGTCAATATTCAAGTCAAGTCAAAGTTACAGTATGGAGAATTGGGGGGGAAATGAAAGAACGATAAAAGAAAATGCCTGAGAAAGGGTTCAGAGGATTGACCCGCGGGGCTTCAAATCAAATTGCGACGGTATTGTATCCCCTCCCATTTCCAGTAGTGCCGGTAAGCCCCTTATTGATACACATGTGATGAGACCACCCATACCTGGGGCTCATCCCCCTGTACCGTACAAGACGGAGGATAGGAGGGGGAGAAATCACAGGATCCTTTTCTTATTCTAAAAGCTAAATCTAAATCCCCTGGGTGGGTTTCTGTCTCACTCCTGACTCAATAAAATAATTACTTCCTGGTCTGCATTGCTCGTTAATCAAGTAGTTTAAAGTTTTATACAAAAAATTAAAAGTATTCCTCTTATCCCTCCTTTCTTCACCTGGTGGAGGAAGGATCGGTCGGTGCCCACTTTTATCTCTGCAAAGTTGCTGATGTGCAGTTTTGAGATTTCTATAAAACATACTGTATCGCACAGATTGCTTTTTAATTTGATGTTTAGTCTACGGGAACCTCGATTGTTGCACTCCCTGGACTGGGTTGAGAAAGTAATTCAAGTATCAGCATAACTGTTCGTTTAAAATAAATCTGCTCTGAGCCAATGAGAGGGCAAGTCATGTAATGATTTTGTTTAAATAAACAAAATGTGCAGTTTTTCCTGAGATTCCTCTGTTTGTAATTGTCAGTTATAACCGCTAACATCTGTTTGGCTCTGACGCCCCGGTTACAAACGACCCCAACAATTCCAACACCCCTTAGATAAATAGGCAGGAGGGAACAAGGCAAAAAAAATGAACTAAAAGTCCAATGGAGATTTGGGAGGAATTATTTGGAAGCCCTCTGATTAGGACCATAATGACAAAACATATTTTTAGATAATAATACATATATATTTGACTTCCATTGAGTATCTTTTCTTCATATATTTTTTGAGGGGCTGCAATTGTTCATTTAATAAGTGTCTTCACAAAATGATCTAGGACCAGAGCGAGCAGGATTAAAATCTGACGTCCGTTTGATTATTGTCTTCACAAAATGATCTAGGACCAGAGCGAGCAGGATTAAAATCTGACGTCCGTTTGATTATTGTCTTCACAAAATGATCTAGGACCAGAGTGAGCAGGATTAAAATCTGACGTCCATTTGATTATTGTCTTCACAAAATGATCTAGGACCAGATTGAGCAGGATTAAAATCTGACGTCCGTTTGATTATTGTCTTCACAAAATGATCTAGGACCAGAGTGAGCAGGATTAAAATCTGACGTCCGTTTGATTATTGTCTTCACAAAATGATCTAGGACCAGAGTGAGCAGGATTAAAATCTGACGTCCGTTTGATTATTGTCTTCACAAAATGATCTAGGACCAGATTGAGCAGGATTAAAATCTGACGTCCGTTTGATTATTGTCTTCACAAAATGATCTAGGACCAGAGGGAGTAGGATTCAAATCTCTTGTAGTAACAATAGACGTGATTTGCTCCTTGAAACGAAGCGACAGAGAACAACACGTGTGAGAAAGAAGTGTTAACAACCGGTTGGAAGTGTCTGACAACAAGTGAGATCCTTCCGTCTGTGGACACAGTACGACACTACGCCGTTGACGATGGGTCTAAAATATGGAGCGTTAATTCGGGTCCCGACACGTCTTCGTGTTTTCTTCTTCTTCTGCTACTTCACATTTCTCTGCAACATATCACAGGTTGAAGGTAACAGACGTATGTTTTAATCAATGGTATTTCACCTATGATGGGCGCAGGCAACTGGGCCATACTCTAGCTCGCAAAAACAACGGTAGACCTACTGATATGTTTTCTAACCATGAAAGTACGAATTGATTCAGAGCCGTTATCTAACGGTATCTATTGGCTCGAACAAATCAGAAGCATTCCATTCAGACTTTCAAATCTACACTAAAGGGCTGTAGGGCTGTTGGAAGCAGACAGATTCAACCAATCCCCTCAGTCGCCTCTACTGCACAGAGAGGGGCAATTCCATGGTAACAGAATTACACCGAGACTCACTTTAAAATGTATACCAAACGAAAATCATTGATTTCAAAGTTTAACCAGCCATTTAACTCTATGCACAATGACTACTTTAACAATTCCACTGAACATTTGACAAAAACACATTTCCAGGAAGAACTGTGGAGATGCAGAGTTTAGTGACAGACTAAATCCGAGGGAGATTTTACCTTAATTCTGTTACCAAACTTTGCATCTGCACAGTTTTTCCAGTAAATGTTTATTTTTTTTCTGTGTAAATTGTTCAAAGTAGTCATTGTGCATAGAGCTGTGTGATTTGTTCAACTTTGAAATCGTGTTTTTTTTCGTTTGGCATATATTTGACAGTGAAAAATTGGAGTCTCAGCGTAGTTCCATTACCGAGGACTGTCCATTGTCCATAGTCCTATCCTACTTTAAATATGACCTGTACTCTTGCTACTGAACTGTGTCCACACAAGGGGAATCAAGCCAACCTATTCCTGGCCAAGCCGTCTATCTTCAAACAATTTCAACCTAAAGTTACACTCACTATGAATGCCACGTGTTCTTTTATCCCCCCCTCCAAAAAAAAAAGAAAAACAGAGGAAACATGAATTAATACTGAAATGCTAAGCAACGAGACTTCTCCTCCGCTCTCCCACCAAAATAGAAAGAAACAAGCGTCCCTCGTCCTCCTTTCATCCTGCTCTCTCGCTCCATCGAATGTACATTTCTAATGCATGAGGCCCATGGTAAGGCATTGTGGAAGATTCCAGCATCAACCAACAAAGCAATCAATAAAACATGGAGGCATGGCGTTCAAAGCCATGGTAAACGCACCTGACATGGAGAGGAGGGAGAGGACGTGCATCTTTTGTCAGATAGGGAAGGGAGAGATGCAGGAGTAGTGCACTGTAGATGTACACAGTGTGGGGAGGAGAAGTAGAAGGACCACGACTGTTGCGATGGGCAGTGGAAAAGGATGGGGCAGCTTACAGGTGACACGTGAAGCCAGCTTACCTTTCAATCTCCCTTTGCACGTCTTTGTTTTAGGGAGGGATGGAGAGAGAGAGAGAGAGAGAGAGAGAGAGAGAGAGAGAGAGAGAGAGAGAGAGAGAGAGAGAGAGAGAGAGAGAGAGAGAGAGAGAGAGAGAAGGAAGAGGGAGAGAGAGAGACAGAGAGAAATAGAGGGAGAGAGAGCGAGAGAGACAGAGAGAAAGAGAGCGAGAGAGAGAGAGACAGAGAGAAAGAGAGCGAGAGAGAGAGAGACAGAGAGAAGGAAGAGGGAGAGAGAGAGACAGAGAGAAATAGAGGGAGAGAGAGCGAGAGAGACAGAGAGAAAGAGAGCGAGAGAGAAAGAAGCGAGAGAGAGAGAGAGACAGAGAGAAGGAAGAGGGAGAGAGAGAGACAGAGAGAAATAGAGTGAGAGACAGAAGGAAGAGACAGAGAGAGAGAGAGAGAGAGAGAAGGAAGAGAGCGAGAGAGAGAGAGAGAAGGAAGAGGGAGAGAGAGAGAAGGAAGAGGGAGAGAGAGAGAGAAGGAAGAGGGAGAGAGAGAGAGAAGGAAGAGGGAGAGAGAGAGAGAAGGAAGAGGGAGAGAGAGAGAGAAGGAAGAGGGGAGAGAGAGAGAGAAGGAAGAGGGAGAGAGAGAGAGAGAGAGAGAGAGAGAGAGAGAGAGAGAGAGAGAAATAGAGGGAGAGAGAGCGAGAGAGACAGAGAGAAAGAGAGCGAGAGAGAAAGAGAGCGAGAGAGAGAGAGAGAGAGAGAGAAGGAAGAGGGAGAGAGAGAGACAGAGAGAAAGAGAGTGAGAGAGAGAAGGAAGAGACAGAGAGAGAGAGAGAGAGAGAGAAGGAAGAGAGCGAGAGAGAGAAGGAAGAGGGAGAGAGAGAGAGAGAGAAGGAAGAGGGAGAGAGAGAGAGAAGGAAGAGGGAGAGAGAGAGAGAAGGAAGAGGGAGAGAGAGAGAGAAGGAAGAGGGAGAGAGAGAGAGAAGGAAGAGGAGAGAGAGAGAGAGAGAGAGAGAGAGAGAGAGGGAGAGAGAGAGAGAGAAGGAGAGAGAGAGAGAGAGAGAGAAGGAAGAGGGAGAGAGAAGGAAGAGAGAGAGAGAGAGAGAGAGAGAGAGAGAGAGAGAGAGAAGGAAGAGGGAGAGAGAAGGAAGAGAGAGAGAGAGAGAAGGAAGAGAGAGAGAGAAGGAAGAGGGAGAGAGAGAGAGAAGGAAGAGAGAGAGAGAGAGAGAGAGAGAGAGAGAGAGAGAGAGAGAGAGAAGGAAGAGGGAGAGAGAGAAGGAAGGAAGAGGGAGAGAGATTGTTATATCAAATGGTTTTATCTTCTAAAAGTTGATTTGATTGGTTTGTTTATTTCATTGAATGATTCTCATGATAGTGACTGTAGCCTATACATCTAAGGGTTGTGTGAAGCTTTATGTGAGTTTGTTTACTACACTATCATGTTCCAGGAAGTCTTGTAATTCTATCACATAGGAAACAGATATAATTAGATATTAGTGTTATTTCACACACTTTCCTCTGAGGGCATAATTGGATTGCATTTGAACCATCCTCGTCACACACAACCTCAACAAATGATTGTCACAATATGAGAAACACACTCAGAGGGAGACATTAACACTCATACCAGGTGGGCATGGAAAATGGTAGATTCTCACATAACATATAGGAAAACCAGATGATTTTATTCTCTTAACCATAGAGGTTAATTGGAAGAAATAACTATTTGCCCGTTGAATAAACAAACGGTGAAGGTGACTACGGTGGACGGTGTTGCTAACCATCGTGTATCATCATTATCATGTGTAGTAGAAATTTGCTGGAGCAGGAATGTTGAAAATGTCCATCATCGTGTCTGTCTGTTTTCTTTGGACAGGAGCAGCAAATCACCTCTAAAAACTGTCAATAATTTTCAATCGTGACCGCTGTCCTCGATCCATAATCTCACAGTCCCTCGACGGACAACACACACTGGCCCACATCCATGATCCGTCCACACATATGGTAAAGGTGGCCTAAGAAATAGAAAAGAGACGAGTCAAAATGAAATAAATAAATAGACAAATAAATAAATAAAAAACACAAGCTAGTGTTCTCATCCATTTTTGATGACAACCTCCTATTGATTGGGTGCGTTTGAAACTAAACAAGCATATCCATGCCCCAGAGCGCTGAACATGCACACTGATAATTATTTATGACATATTTGGGTGGAAGAGAAGAGGCCGGAGAAGTTTTCTTGGCATAATAAACCCGGGCTGCTCTCTATTTTACCGTGCAGTAATCTACTGGGTGATCCCAGAGACTCACAAGGCTAGGTCAAGTAGAGTGGAGTAGTCTCTTAATGAGATAAAAAAAAAAAAAAAAAAAATTTGGAGAGAGAAGGGAAGGATCCTATAACGTGATCTGTTTAATTATCGACCAATTCCACACACTATCGATAACAAAATCCCAATTGCTTTTCTTACAGAGATCTACATAGCCCTTGTGAATAGAAATGCACAGGGAAACACACAAATAAATGATGACTCCTTAAAACAGCGGTGGAGGATCACCCAATTTAGCCCGTCGTAAGTGTCAGCCGCTGGGTTCAAATCATAACAGCGCCGATGTATGATCTTGTTAGCCGTACCTTGTCATGACGCCGAGGCAACATCTTAATCTGATCTAAGAACAGGCCGATCTAAGCAGCTACGCGGCTGGGTGGAATAAAACCTGTTCAACGTGCAGATAAGCCCCGGAGAAAGATGAGACAGGCCCTAATGTGACAGGTGATACACTTCACATTTAACAAGCTTACACTCCTGTGTGTCCGTACATACAAACAACCCGTAAGTAGCTTAGAAATCAATGGCCAGTGAGCAGGGAACAGACAGGGTTTTTATTTATTTCCTGAGGTGTCTAGCAGACAAGAGCTTAGCCATCCATAATCCATGTTTAATATCAGGAGAGGAAGAAGCCCCGGTTGGGCCAAAATGGCAACCTCGGATATCCAATTTGAGCCCAAATAAAAAATTGAACAGTAATGAAATACTAATCAAGTGGGTTGTTTACTTAGCTGTGATCTCTGATCTCTGTGTCTGATTATGTTTTCTCTCAGGGTGTGTGTGTGTGTGTGTGTGTGTGTGTGTGTGTGTGTGTGTGTGTGTGTGTGTGTGTGTGTGTGTGTGTGTGTGTGTGTGTGTGTGTGTGTGTGTGTGTCCTGATCTCTGAGCTGTGTTGATGTGTTAGCTGGCCGGCCTCATGTACTCTCCAGACAAAACGGTCATTCCATAGATCAGCCTTGTAGCGTTGCACAAGTTGGACCGGCCGTCATAACATTATGGCACAGAAGTAACTACCCTTTAAAATGCCAAAAGTTAGGTGTCAGACACGGACACACACAAAGTGGCTAGGCCTCCTGCAGAGGTCGGTATGGTAACGCCACAAAGATCAAAGGCTTTTCTAGACTTCACACACACACAGACCAAACCCTGCATGGTTCCTGAGATGATGGACAAGACTTCCCGAGATGTCTGTAGCTAAAACTATAGATAGAAAGTCTGTACGGACTGACTGAATTAAGAGGCGAAAGATCGACTCCGTAAGTCACACTGCAAAGCCTTCCTTCCTCACAGGTTGCGCTGTAAAACACATCAGCCTCCTTGCAAATCTTTTCTTCCACCTTGGATGTATCACGTGTTTAATAATCACAAAGTCCCCTTCGTGGTATCATAGGAAAATAATGTAAAACACTGATATTATCTACTCCAGCTGAAAGGCATCGTGAGATCTCCTGTGTTAATTAATTCCATACCTGTCATTCTGGTAAAACTCTCAAATCTTAACACATACCATCTCTTCTATTTCCATGTGAACGAGAAGAGAAAAAGGAAAGCTGCAGGTTGTGCTGAGATTGAGAGAGGGAGGGTATGAAAGTAAGTGTCTTCCTCTTCTGATTTTAATTGCGAGGTGCAAAGTGAAATGGCTGCACTCCATGACAGCGTTACAGAAGCACGAGTGTCAATGAGACTGGATGGGTGGAGGAGGGGGGCATGGAGGGAAGAAGGGAAGGTGACAGACAGAAGAACCCGTCCCCAAGGTGCTCTCCAAGAGCAATAGATAAAGATTCCCCTGGGACATTTTTCTCATTAGTCGTCAGACACAGTTCAGTAATTCAGGGGGTGTTGGGTTACCATTTGTCATGAGACAAAAAAAATACATGTCACTCCATGCTTTGCTTCCTTTATTTGGATATGTCACCTCGAAGGAAAAATTATAAGCCTGGCTTGCATTCAAACAAAGGGACTGCTGCACACACAGGCAAGCACGTACAATCACACACACACACACACACACACACACACACAGACACAGACACACACACACACACACAGACACAGACACAGACACACACACACACACACACACACACACACACACACACACACACACACACACACACACACACACACACACACACACACACACACACACACACACACACACACACACACACACACACACACACACACACACACACACACACACTGGGTTTACATTGAGGCGCGTAATGAATGACGGCAAACTCTGCGCGATGCTTATCGGCCTGACTGTTGTGATAAGTCCGTCTTTAATGAGTATGAGGTGTTCTCCACCAGAGAGAGCCAGTGTTTTAATCCTGCTGGCCGTACGTTACTTCTCATGTCGGAGTCTAAGACAACGAGACATCTGCATTCGGCCATCTGGGTTTGTCACTCACTGAGATTGTGCACTTTCCTTATTTACGGCGCAATAGAAAAACCAGAAGGATCGAGTCACCTTCAAAAAACAAAGAAAATAACAATGACTAACGGGCGATATTGACACTATAGAGGTAGTCTGTCTAAAGTAAAGATGCAGGGCGGCTGAAAAACATGCTAATCTTGCACCCGACACTGTCTGTGTTTGAACAGTTATCTTCGGCTACAATATGTGCTCCTCCAACAAAAGGAGAAGCTTTTCTTCAAACGCGCTGTGCAAGTTCTGGACGTTTTTATTACACCCGTTAGCCACATTCATTCTGCCGCACAAAAGGAGCCTTTGCTTGTGTGTCACCTCGGAGACAAAGCCATACCAAGACAGATGAATTCCAGAGGATGTGCTTGTTTCTAAAGAGAAAGATCTATTCTCTCTCAGAAGCCTTGACACCACACCGCCAGATACAACAAATGTGCCCTTTCAGGACCATCTTTGCAGGCGCAGTGGAAAGACAGGGAGGACAGCTCCAATGGAAAGTGCCCGTGACCGACCAGCACTTCCACCTCTTTTATAAATTCACTACCCCAATCAATATCATCAGACTTCTTTTCCCGAGAAAGAAATAATGAATAATAGAAAAATATTGAAATTCAATTTCAGTGAGAGAAACGGAAGAAAGCCTGCATATAACCCTGTTAGATTTTCCACACCAGGAGGTGTGTTAGGTGTTAGTTATCCCCTAGGCTTGTGACTGTGTGCCATCTTTCTCCGTATCCCTCTCTGTCTGCATGCTTAAGAGAGGAGGCCTGGGCCTATTAGGGAAGACTGAGACTGTGGCAGACTAATTGTGTCAGCGACTGTACCCAGGCCCATCTCCACCATCATCATCTCACATAGTGACCTTATCATGAACAGAGAGCGAGAGCCAGGGCGTGTGGCTTCACCGCGTGCCCTCGCAATACTGATGGACCGCCAGTCTGTAACGGGGAGAATAATACGCCTCGCTCTCATCTCACTCATGAACCCCCCCTGCAGGGTCAAAGGTCAGGCCACATCTGTCCCGAGTGGTCATTTAACTCTTCTTAACACAACAAAGATTGCAGATTACATCCCTGTTGCATAAAAAGGTTACACACGCCGTGCCAAGAGGTCCCGGGCTCTCATTGCATATTTAGAAAATACTTGAAGCTCTTGGCTCGGCCTCGACGGCAGGAATGTCCACAGGTTCAGGGAGGCTCGCGCGGTGGGAGAATAACGGGCTGGTTCATCCTTCGAAGCGACCTTGGAAATCTTCTCAGCTACTCACAAATACAAACCCTGGCTCCCTCTCAACAGATGCCTTTCATTATTAATATTGTAAGAAATAAGCAGTGGGGGAAAAGTAGGGAGACAATGGGGTTTTATAATACTAGTACCCAGCAGAGATAGTCCACATAGACCACAGGAGGTTGGTGGCACCTTAATTGGGGAGGACAGGCTCGTGTTAACGTCTGGAGTGGAATCAGTGGAATGGTATCAAATACAACAAACACATGGCTTCCTGGTATTCGATGCCGTTCCATCTGCTCCGCTCCGGCCATTATGACCCGTTCTCCCCTCAGCCGCCTCCACTGACATAGACAGGGATACGTGAGAGAGCGGTGAAATTACAATTCAGAGCTAAAATAAACACAGAGGTTGTTGAAATGGAATAACAGGGCGTGTCCGTCCTGTGGTAAGTCGAGGCTACACAAACTTAGACAAAACTCGTAGAGTATTAGTACGTTCATTTCCTAACCCTCATTTGTCATGTCTCGATGCCAATATCTTCTAAAAACCCGTGGTAAAATAAACACTTGACCGCACAAAGACATTGGTGCTGTTCCAACATCACACCCAGCCTCTGGCCTCATATCCCCCTTTAAAACAGTGTTGTTCCTCCCCTTCATGTAGGGGTTATCAGCAGTCACCCGACTCTGTCTGACAAGCCCCCTGCTACAGTACAGGGAACAACTGTCTGTCCTACAGGCCTTAGTCTGACCAAGCAGAAGAATAAGAGCTACATGTTTTACACTCCTCATCTTCAGGGAAAAACAACCGTAGAAAGTCTGTGTGGACCGGAGGCTGCTGTGCTACTGCCACCACTGACACTGCCTGGGGCAGACTCGGATACAACTCAAGTGCCCCGTGTGGCTCAGCTGGTAGAGCATGGAGCTTGCAATGCTAGGGTTGTGGGTTCGATTCCCACGGGGGGACCAGTATGAAGAAGAAGAAGAAAGTATGAAAATGTATGCACTCACTACTGGATAAGAGCGTCTGTTAAATTACTCAAATGTAAAATGGGACAAGCCCCATACAAACGTTGATACTGAACAAATTGTCCTTGTTTGAGACATGTGTCTGCTGTATGTCAGATGTAGTTATCAATGTATAAATATGTCATAACACAACTATATATGTACTGCATGTATCCCTTCACACAAAAATTTAAATAATGTGTATCAGAACTGTTGATAACCTTGTCCTCAACAAATACTACTGGAGACATACTGGAGTTCACTCAACGGACTAACACCAGAGGTCAGTAATAGCTACAGATACACCACAGTAAAGAGATGATGAATTTTCCCTCATTTGAACTCTGAACGCTGAAAGTTGAATTAAGAAATGTATAGGACGACAAGCTTTTGAGCTGTGAGCAGAGAGAGACAGAATTATGTAAATTCAAATAGCATACTCTTAATATCAAAAGAAAAATAATGAAGGGGCTATAATGTGTTCTCTGTAACAATGAACAAGTTGGAGGAAATGTCCTCCCGAACCTTGATCTAGCAGAACAATGGGCCTGTTCATGGACAATTAAAACAAAGAGTCAATGGAGTTCTGCTGGGGAACAGTGATGAGCATAACTGTCCTTTATGGCCCGTGCAAATGGTTCCTTCTATTAGAGACACCACATTCAACCTTAAGGAAGAAACATGGGATTCTTCTCATTCTTGTTCCTCTCTTTCTCTGTTTTACTCTCTCTCTCTCTCTCTCTCTCTCTCTCTGACCCTTTCTTTCTAGCTTTGCCTCCCTCCCTCTTTCTCTCTCTCTTTCCCTCTGTCTCTCTCTTTGCCTCTGTCTCTCTCTTTCCCTATCGGCCTCTCTCTTTCCCTATCGCCCTCTCTCTCTACCTATCTCACTTTATCTTTCTCCCTCTCTTGGTTGTTTGGGGAAGATGACAGTGTGTCCTTCCCTCTTTCCTTCTGACTGTTCCTCCCCAATCCCTGGGAGTGGAGTAATCACCTCTTTACCATGGCGCCGGCTGACACTTTTGGAACGAACCAGAGGGCTGAGGTTGGTGAATGTGATTTCACACACGGCAGGGTTTGCAGGTGACAGGACTGGGGGACTATCTGATTAGTCCCTCGCTGTAGTCTCTGAGCAGAGCTACAAAGCATGGTACTCTACTGTCTCTCTCCCTCCCTCCAACCTCCCTACTCAGGCCCTGTCACCATAACAAACACTCATTATTTTGAATGTACTTATTATAGAAAGCCTCTCTCGTTGCAATTTGTACAAACAAACATGTGGGGTATCTGTATGGAGATAGTGATATATACACATATAGAAAACAAACACATCGTTTGCATATATTATGGGGAATTTTGTATCATTGTGAGCATGCATACACATGAACACACAGGCAAACAAACAAAGACAACAATTTGCCGTGATTGTAGATCTATCTGTGCTAAAAACAAATGCTATGGAGTCAATTGGCTCATTCATCCCCCCTCCTCTCCCCTGTAACTATTCCCCGGGTCGTTACTGTAAATGACAATGTGTTCTCAGTCAACTTTCCTGGTAAAATAAGGGTAAAATAAATACAAAATATCAAGGGGGTATTCGTATGTGTGTGCAAGTGTATGCTTGTGTGTGTGTGTCTACGCATATGTGTGTGTGTGCGTGGGTTCTTGTGTGTGTGTGTGTGTGTGTGTGTGTGTGTGTGTGTGTGTGTGTGTATAGAAGTAGAAGGTTAATGCAGACCTGTGAGCAGAGATGACAGCAACTAGACCCTAGTGAGCACCAAAACGAGGAGTCCAGGGACTTTCATCTTCATATGCACTGGCCCCTTTGTCCCTCTCCAGTCTCAGACTTCACATTTATTGCCAGGCTTTAGAGAGGGCAGCGTGGCCTTGAGAGGACCCTGTAGTCATCTATTCCACTCAAACACTAGTTAATTAGCAACACCACGGTTTGGGGTTTGCTAAATCACTGGATAGAGTAATCAAACCACAAGCTGACAGGCCGCGATACAAACGGCTAAGCAGAAAGGAAAGGACCACGGTACTAACTCTGAAAGAAAATAATTACAGCACTGTGTAGTGGTGTGTGGGGGTGAGGGGCTGTGTGTGTGTAGTAAGTGTGTGTGTGCATGTGTGCAATAAGTGTGTGGGTGTGTGTGTGTGTGTGTGTGTGCTTGCTCCGAAAAAACCTACTCAATTAAGATAGATAGGGACTGAATAGAGGAGACAGAGTAAAATGTTTAAAAGGACTATCAAGGCAAAATATCAGCCTGCTGTCAGAAATGCCCCTTCCCATGGTAAGTCTATGGAGAGGAGGGAGAGTGACCTGCCTCCCTCCCTCTCCCTCTGTCAGATAGACCTATTGTTCCTCTTGACAATCAACAACCAGCCAGAGGTTACACGGAGGTGTTCAAATCACTCACTTCCCTTTTATTATTTCACATTCTTCCTGAACAACATCCGTGAACAATTTTTAACACTCACTTTTCAAAAGAAAAGGAGAGAGGAAAAATATAATATGGCAATTTAGCTAAATAATTATAGCATTTTAGTCCCCTTCCCGCCTACACTCGGAGGCTCCGCTGGCGAAAAAAAGCTAATAATTCAATTTCTCAGTGCCTGTAATTGTCACCGATGTACCTAAAGGTCATATCATTCACCCAGAAGAAAGGGAGGGAGAGGCTGGAGACATGCTCAGAAGAGGCTATTTAACACAGGGCTAATGGGAGGAGTGTTACTCAAATGGACGAAGGAGTGAGGGAGGAGAGAGGGAGGGTGTTCGGTTAGCAGCCACTTGGTAACGGCGGGCTCATACTGTAACGGCTCTCTCCCTGGTCGCTACGCCCTCCATCACCACCGCCATCATTCTCAGGTAACTAACAGATGAGTGATGGAGCCAAAATGGAGATGATGTTTAGGCCTGTGTTAGAGGTTAAGCCCGGTGGCCTTTCAAATGGCTGCCATCATAAAAGTACGGTCGGGAGGCAGGATTGGGGGAGTAGCAGCCCTGGCTTTGAAAGTAATTGACTAATACAGTGCTGGGTATTAAAGTCATAGAGTGCCAAAAGGGAACACACAGCCGCTTGACCCTAAGCCACTTTGGAGTAATCTAGTATTCAATCCAGCGTGTAATGACTGCTGGGGCTGTCAATCCTCTGGGCTCTCTGTCTCTGCCTTGCTCCCCCAGTCTCTCTTTCTCTCTCTCTCTCTCCCTCTCTGTCTCTCTCCCCTCCCCATAATTCCCTCTCTCTCCCGCTTCTCCCCCCCCTATATCACTCCACCAATCCCCCTTTCTTGCCTGGCCCATGAATGCTGTTGATTCACAGAGAGGAGATGGAGGGATGACTGAGTTGAGGGTTGACTGAGTGGCCTAGAAGAGCCAGGCTTTGGGGTGTTAAGTCCAGGGCTACCCACAGGTCCCTCCTCCATCCTCCAGTCTAATCCAGCGACACCAGAGGCGGTCAACACACTCTCCGTCTCCCCCACGACCTCCTCCCCGAAACAGGGCGCACTGCACACTCCTCAAACTCCCTCTCAAACAGGTTATTCGTGTTTAATACAAATGAATGTGGAACCGTTGGTGAGGTGAGGAGTTCAGAAGCGGTGTCTTTGGGAGCGGGGGAAGGCATCATTAAAGAGTGGAGCGGTTCGAACAATTTGCTTAACCTCTCGGCGGTCTCTGTTCTCTGTGATCAATAGGTTTTATCCACCGTGTGAGTCGTCCATAATGATGAGCGGACCGACAGAAGGATAAGAAGCTCTGAGTCGGAAGAGAGGAGAGGGCCAGGATTTTTTGACGTGCTCTCTTATTAAAGTCTTCTGAAAAATGCTCTCCGTGGACGTTCTGTGTTGTTCATAATGTTAGACAGAATGTTGCACAGCGGTGTTGTAATCTTTGCAAATAGTATTTCAGGTCTATTTTTTCCTATTATGTACAGTATGTGTTAATGTACCGCAGTCATGATGAGATGTGTGAATCACACACATCTTTGTCAATGTGATCTGCGTGAATCTGCGAAAGACTAAGCATGCACCTGTACGTTTCTAGCCAGACCATTTAATACTCGTCCGCGCATCACAGAAGTATCTAGCAATAGCAAGATAAAAAACCTAAGGAAACCAACCATCGAGGACAAGTGCACACTGCACCCCCCCCCGCCCCCCCCAACCCCGCCATCCCTGCTTTCGCCCCCATCGCAGAAGAGAAAGGCACCTGTCACACTGTTTGAGCAGAGGTACGGGGATGGGGGGACACGGCAGCACTTCACAACACTGTCATTGCCATTCATAATACGCATTGCAGTATAAAGAGGGCCATTAGGGCCCCAACCTGGGAGCCATTAAATCATTCTAAATCGCTGTAACATCCCATTAGTGTCAGTGGTGAGACCACATAATAGTCTGTATTATAGAGATCACCACCGCGGACCCATTTGGACTAAATCACAGCAGCCTCTCTTCTCCGACTGGGATCCTTATCCCTCGTCCCCTAGAGCACAGGGACACTCGTGCCGAAGAGAGGCTGGATGCTCCTTGGGATCTCCTAGTGCGTTAAAAGCAGAAGGATCGGGCGGACCGTCCACAGCACCACCCTATGAATTAGGCATGGTGCAAGCCCCATTAGAAATGATGCTATTAAGCTATCTGTTGCTGTTTCTGTGGGAAACTCATACAACAGAAGCACGTTTTGCTTGTTTAGTGGACAAAATATCAATTGAATTTGAACCGAAATGCACTACTGATATACAAGCATAATTAGAATTGGAAGATGGACTTTATTCCCTAAATCAATTGCCTGCGATCTGGGGGAGGATAACGAGTCAGAGCTTGTTGGGGTGGATTTGCAATCTGAAGATGAGCTCGACAGTAATGTGATAATAGCAAGGTCCAGTGGGCCCCAAGTAACCTGTGAGGAACCAGACCATGACAAAACAGCCATGCAGAGGTCACACAATCATAGGCCTGACACACAACCATGACGAGACAGCCATGCTAGAGGTCAGATGTCACACAATCATAGGCCTGACACACAACCATGACAAGAAGCCAGGGATCACATCATGAAACAAATAATGCTCTCTATAACAACGACTCCGAATAGAAGACAGGGGAGGAAAAAGCATGTTCAGAACGAATAACTGACTGCTGATTGGACGTTAAGACACCTACAAGTTTGTTACTGAACACAAATATTGATGACATAAACAGAAGAAATGACGAGAGGTCACGGTTAGTAAACAGAAATGAAAAGCAGAACAAATAGATAAGGTAGGGGCGCTGGGTTTGAATAAAAAAACTCCATGAGAAATATGCATCTTCCGTTACATATCTATATATCTCCCTCCACATGATAAATAGCTCCTTCCACAAACCCTTGGTCTGCCCTATGAGTTCTTAGAGGAACAAAGCTATGATGAATGGATTAATGCCAGAGCCCAAGCAAACACCTCTCCTGGCTGATAAAAAGATATCCTGCCAATGACAATTTGGGGACACTGGTGACCCGAGGAGTGGTCTATGGGGTATGCCCCCCAGAGAGGCACGGTGATGGAGCCGAATGACCATTAGGGGGAAGATTAAGTGCCCCTTGCTTCCGACACTCACTTCATTATACATGCAAGCCCTCGCCCCACTCGCATCTCCCGAAAAGGCACAGCTCCTTTGTTTCTAGTGACTCCCGCCACTTTGATTGCTTATTTATTGGCTGTCTCCGTTGGCAACCCCGGGCTAGAGAAACAAATCCCATTGGCCACGTGCCCCTCCTATCAGGTGCGAGAAGAGAAGTGAGAGTTACATTTTTTTTTATTGTGCGGGATACTAACACAGGTGGGAGGGACATTCTTTTTTTACCTGTCAAATGTTCTGTGTGTCAGGAGGAAGAGGAAGCAGGAACTTGGTACTTGGAAACAATGGGTATGAATAAACAATAGCTCCCACACAAATGCTAATAAAAATGATGTCATGGGGGAAGGGGGTTGGGAGGTTAGGGTCATTAGACAACCTGAAAGAAATCTCCTCTAATAAGCATATTAACTATATTAACTAAATGAAATGACTGGATAAAATGACCATATTATTACTTTGTCTTGTTAGACTAAACTAAACTGAAACATATACTGGCATACTGCATTTTAGTCCAATCTGTTCTCAAGCCCCCTTTTAAAACAACCAATCACTACAAATCGCCGGCTGATATTTTCGCCAGATTTTTACAGCGTTTTTACAAGCGGTGATCAGAGGAAGGGCGAAAGTCCTCGTCGGACATTTAAGAGCCAAAGTGGGCTCCGTGAGGACTTTCATGGCTCTTTACGTCAATTCCAAATACATGCCACATGTGTTCCAACATTTCAGGGTAGGAGGACAACCCCCAACACCCCTACAAGGTGTAAAACAGGAACACATTTTATATAGGAGAAAAATCTGAATAAAGAAACACTTTTAGAGCGTGTTGGGTAAAAGGACAGTGTGAATAATTAACTGCTAATCTAAGTTACTCGGTTGGGCTTCAGTGTACTACTCATCCTGTTATGAAGATATGGCAAGACATGTTTTTTATTCTGACATTTCCAAAGTGAAGAAATCAACTGATATGTCCTCAGGCACCCCTGTGTTCAATGCAGAGCAGAGTGCTTCCACAATTAAATACAACCTGAGAACCTTTAGAATTGATTAGGCTATTTTGTTAGCTAGCTGTAGGCTACTAAGAAATCAATGCAGTTAGCATAAAACGGCAATGTAATCCTAAAGCCAATGTAATCCTAAAGCCAATGTAATCCTAAAGGCAATGTAATCCTAATGATTCTTAAACCATTCAGTACTGTCTCCTATCAAAATAAAAATACAATTTGAATCCAAATGGCTACTATTAAAACAGGAGCCATCATGAATACTTTAGTTTTAACAGCCTGATAGTAGGTATCAGAGTACTAAGAAAAAAATATATTTCACACCTCAGAGTTGAAGACAACCACATGGCTGATAAGCTTTCAAACATCCCTCAATGAACAAATGTTACACTAAGCGTACCTCTGTCACATATCAATAGATAATCAGCTTTGACATTGAAACCAACAATGCCCAGACTCACTGTAGGAACTTACGATTCTGTTTTCTCTCAAGAAATGTAGGGCATCAAAAACGGAGTTGTAAAAAGTATCTTAGCCACATTTACAAACCACATTATGAAAGCTATAATCAAACCAGTTGTCTGAGAAGTATGAAGGGTTTTGATGGCACTAAGTGGAAAGTTTGCTGAAGTTATAAACAGGCCAAAAGTTACATATTAGGATGAAACAGGGGGGCGGCATAGATGTGGAAAGTACTCTACTAACTCTACTGTCTATAAATACAGAATGCCATTTTCCAGAAAAGAAAATTCTATGCAATTCTGCATTAAAATTTATGCCCAAAAGCCATCCATTATTAAATATAATTTGAGATTGATGAGCTGAAAGTGACATTAATGGTGGTAACGAGATTGATATACTTAGACTCAAACTTAGACACACGTTGTCATGCACACACACACACACACACACCAAATATTAGGGGGCGCTCTCCACCTGTATTTTGACGAGACTCGCATGCCAAGACATTTGTGAGAACACCCAATAGGCATTTTCCTGAAAACCCTTAATGGGTGTGTCATTATAAAACTATATCCATATTCATGCAGACTGACAATGAATGATGACAATAGAATGACTATCAACTCATATCCACGCTCATAATCCAAAATAATCCCAGCATTCACACTTTATGCTACATTTTTTAATCCTAACATTATGCCCCGTTGGATTTATTGAGTATATCACGACACCAAAATCAATATATAAAAAAATATGGTTCCAATACGGCTAAACATGCTTTTCTATACATTTCATCACATCATATCTACTGATCATTCCTAAAAGTGGACAAGAAGCATATGTCAAATCAATGAAGGGAAATCTATTAAAAAGTGTATAGATTGACATGGTGGATCATCAGCACGATCGATTTCCTCTACTGTGCTGTTCATGAGACGCCACGTTCAATCTCAACTTTGCTCAGGTAACCAATACATTGTTCCCGCCCTCCCTCGTTTGCATAGGGCAAAAGAAGTGCATACAATTGACAAGAGACAAAAGTCTCTCAAAAGTCTCAGCCAATGAAGTACAGTAGTCCTCTAAAGTTGAAACAAAGGGCTCTTTCCTCTGACTTGGCTGACTTCAATCAATTATAAATGATGCAGTCACTGTAGGCCCACAGAAGGAGACATCTCCACTCTATAGTCACATGTAATTACCCAAGTCGGCTGCTCCGTGGCGTGTGATCTTTGGCTGACAGGAACATTGACTGATGACCTTCCCAGAGAAAGGACTCCCCGGGTCGGGTCGCCCAGCATGCTAGGCTCTCCTCCACCTCCATAACTACCCCTCCCAGCCCAAACATCTCAATACACCCCCGTCACACCCGGCTTTCAAATACAAAGCTATTGACGAATCAGACCGTCAGTGTGAAAGCGGGTCTCGCCTATCACTCACAATCAAGGATCTATCTATCACTCCTCGGCTTTGTAGGGCAAGAGAAATGACTCCTCATCGTCTCGGCCCGTGCTAATTTGACACAGCCCACTTGGCTCGCCATAATTGCTCTGTCACTGTCAGTCCTTGGTGGAACCCCAGCACTGTACAATTTGGACACAATTACCGGGCGTTTACCGGCAGCCATTATACCAGCGGTGTTGCCCGCTCCACTCCTCACATTGCCACGGCTCATCAAACGTGGACGCGGCCCATTAATGAACATTGTTAGCATTTCTCTTAAACTTCTCTTCTCCTGCCTCTAATAAACAGCCAGTGTTCCATGAAGGAGCATTGCCATCCTCCATGTGACATGATATTTATTGTCTGCTGGGTGGGGTGGGGAGGATCTGCTAGAACAGGAGGAGGGGTGACAATAGATATCAGGTTGGGATGGAGAGCGGGACACAAAGAGAGAGAGAGAAATAGAGAGGCCAAAAAAGAGAAACAAAGACAGCCACGGAAAAAGGAAGTGAAAAAAGAAATTGACATCCTAAATCTATAGGACATCAAAGTAAGCCGAAAGAACACCATTAATGACCAGAACTGCATTGGTAGCTATGAATACATCAGTGGCCATCAGAGGTCATTCTTCAGCTGCCTGACACCTGTTTTGTCCTCATTGGCCCAGAGGAGAGGACACCCGCCGTGACCTAATGGCGTCCATGTCCTCTAAAGACCGCTCATTTCCTGCTCTGCCCCCGGGGTGGCGCTGTGTGACACAACAGGGGCCATCTTTAGCGAGGGGGTCACCATCCATCACGGGCCTGTGGCGTTGCTCTACATCGCTGTTTCCTATTCCAAGGTAATTATACACTGATCAGACGAGTCAGGGGTGTCTCCCCGCGGTGGTCACAGGCTGAAACTCAAGCTGAAACACATACACATAAGCAAAGGCACACTCACAAGCAGACTCCCCCCCTTTACACACACACACACTTGCCCCTGTATCCTCCCTTCTCACAGGGGTAAATTAATGAAGCCCAATGCAACTGCATTCAAAGACACAAAATGTCCTCTCATTAGGCTCCTGCCTGCCTGCCTGCCATCCCAGGGCCACATCATGAAATATACAGACATACATTAAGGAGGGGTTCAAATCGGCCACATTATTTATTTATGGCCAGTTTATAGGGGCTAAGGTCTTACTCTGGTGAAAAAAGAAGACAATCGGGTAAGGAGGGAATGGCATTTGAGGTACTAGAGCTGTACTGGATTGCAAACCTAGACTTACTGTTAATCAATTTAAACATATTATGCAAGTAAATTGTTATTCCTTAGCTGACTATTGCAAGGGCCTGTGATGAGGCTTTTCATTTCAGAATGCAGACTGAGAGAGACACACACACACACACACACCAATACCCTCCATACAAAAGTAATACTTTCCATGTCTCTGCGGTCCTGATATGTACTAAGTGTTTGGCTGCTCACAGAATAAACTCATTAATTTGCTTAATTATTTAGGCCTATCATTTTCCTCGAGTCTTGGTGGGGAACTGTCAGCGAGGCAAAGGAAACAAACACAACATTCATGTTCTCACTATCACATAATAAACAAACACAACATACACCGGAGACTGATTACAGGCACTACACCACAGAGAGAGAGAGAGAGAGTTTCTTCTCTCCGACAGATTAAATTGTTTCAGCTTGTTTTTGACAGCTACAGCACAGACGTGTGGGTGTGTGTGTGGCTATTACTGCAGCGTGCGTCTGGTTCTAATAATTAAAGCCTACCGTACTACCGACCTGAATAAATTAATACTTCCTGTGTGAGCAGCAATGTGCCACTGCACATTCAGACATGCTTTGTTCCTCCTGATTACTTTCTTTGTTTCTTGTACTGTTGTGTGTCATGTGTGTGTGTGTGTGTGTGTGTGTACACGTGTGTGTGTGTGTGTATGTGCGTGCACACTTTGCATATGCTTGTGTGCGTGAGCGTGATAAAACGATGCGAGTGATAGGGAAAGCTGTCTTTCTCTAATGTTGCACATTTATCTCATGAATATAAATTAAAAGTTTGGCGCCTTTTACTTTATATTTTCATTCTAATTAGTTGTGAAGGGGCGTGAAGGAGAGAGGGTGGAGGCTTAGAAAGGCATTAGGTTTCAGACAACCCAGGGCAATGCTCTGTGAGACGAGAAGTGGACAGAGTAACATACAGCCGGCACACAGCACACAGAGTGAGGCTTTATCATATCACCATAAACATGCAATGTATAATTGTTTTGCATTGAACTGGTTCAAATCACAATTCATATTCCCTATGGCTGTTTTCCAAGCCTTGCCATTCATCCAACATCTCCAATTAATCCTGACTCTCCATTGGCAAAGCACACACACACTGACACTGTACTGGCACAAAATAACATAACGGATTATCTGAAAAGCAACCTGCCCTCTCTCCTCCTAGTCCCCATTCGCCCCCATAACACATTTACCCTATCAAGCCATTTACCATTTACTCTCTTCCACCCTCTTGACCCCTTAGTGGTGGGGAACCAGTGCATTTAGCATTAGGCTCTGGTGTGGTGATGTTGCTGCTGGTGCCGTGACAGTGCAGGAACTTGTGCTCTTGTCTAGATAGTAGTGTAATTAGGGAGGAAGCGGTGGCAGGCAGGCGCAAGCTAGCTACCAAGCCAGGGTAAATCCCATTATTTGGCCCTCTCCCGGAGAGTGAATTGTGTGTCAAGTAGGATGCATGTGGTAACCACTATGAAATTACCGCTGGGAGGGGAGGAGAAGGGAGGCTGAGGGCATGTAATGCACTTCCATTGTGTTGTCGAGTGCACCCAAATAAGCAGGGGTAAATGGAGGCACTGCGGTAGGGCAATGGGGCTGGGGGTGGCAGGGATGGGAACCAATGGGATGCTGTTGGTGGGACCCCCTGTAGTTGTGTGTGTGTGTGTGTGTGTGTGTGTGTGTGTGTGTGTGTGTGTGTGTGTGTGTGTGTGTGTGTGTGTGTGTGTGTGTGTGTGTGTGTGTGTGTGTGTGTGTGTGTGTGTGTGTGTGTGTACAGTGCTGGTAGCTCACAAATCATATGACTGCGATGCTAGAAAATGTTGAGAAATAGAGTACCACCCACCCACCATCCCTCAGTTTTTTTTGGTCTGCCAGAAAGCTGTAGTCACAGGCTTTTCAAAGGCCTCCACTCTAGTAGCAGTACGACTAGGGCACAGAACTGCAGACTTCGGAAGCAGAGGGAAATACCTCAGGCTTACAGAAAGTCACAGACGAGAGACCGGGACATTAAGAGAAAAAAAACAACACTAAAACTGTCAGATGAGGACACAAAACAGAGTTCCGGAAATCTATTATGAATGGGAGAAAAAAATTGAAAGGTAGTGGCAGAATAATAACACAGAAGAAAGAAAAAGGAGGAAAGGAGGAGAAGAGGAGACACATACGAACAGCCTCCAGCACCGATAGCTGCCGCCGTTCATCAACAAAGGCCTCCAGTCAACACGCGTTATTTTTCCCCATGTAACATTTATCATCAGTGCTGTCCGTCAGAGGCAGACGAGGCGCTGATCTGAACCAGACATCAACCTCACGACAGCAGCAGAGCTCCAGAGCTAGGTAATGGTCTCAGCTCAGGAATGCTAGCTAGCTAGCCCCCGTGTTATTAGGTCTAGAGAGACAGGCAGACACGATATTGCCATGACAACTACAAACAGTCATCTCTTTGTTGCAAGAGAAAAAAGAAGCCTTCAGTGGGATTGCTTTAGATACTTTGGGCCCAATCATACTAGTGTTGTTTAGACTTCAAACACGCCCTCCGTAGAGGAAGTGTGTCTCCTGCTAATAGCTGGTAGCATGACTCGGTTAAGCTGCTTATTTCAGCCATAAATAATGCATTTAGGCAGATGCGTTTGACTTTTGTAGAATAAGAATCGCTCTGTGATTGACACGCTGGTTTGTTGAACCTGGAGTTGTATCTACACGTTCACCTTTGGAAATCGGCTTGTCCTCTTTAATATTGCTATGTTAACATAAGTCTGACAACCACCCCTTGCAGCACATCACCTCTTACATCCATGACAAAATTTGCTTTCTATTTTTGGGTGCCTGGAATTTTTTTTTACAGCCGAATCAAAGCTACTGAATTGGCTTTAAAAAAAAAACATATTTGTTTACATTAAGCCAAAGCAAATCCAAGCAGACCATTGCTGTTTGACTCTCATACAGTCCTCATTCACTCAAGTCTCAAAATGTATTCACCACTTGCACAGGATCCTGATACAACAGGTGTTAAAACAATACAGCGAACTTCTTACCTTGAAAGCTCTTTCCCAACAATGCAGTGATAATAACAGATGAATGCAAAATTATAAAAGAAAAAAAAAAAACACTCGAGATCTATGATGCGAGTGAAAGAAACAAGAGAATGCAACTATATACAGGTCAGTGCCCGGCTACATAAAACATCTTAAGTGTTTCCCTTAAGGAATCATTTCCCCTTACCTAAGGGATTTGTTTAAGGGCGTTGCGTAGAGCCCCTCAAACGGTTTCCTTAGGTAAGGGCATACTTAAGGATTTATACAGTAGTTTCAAGGCATGCACGGCAGAAAGAGTCTCTTGTTATCATGGAGACGACCTGAATTACTGACAACGAGATCGTATTGATTTTTGGGAGATCTCAACACAGAACTTCTACATTCAAGACAGGAGAAACAAATTGATTCAGAGGTTACTTTTTTCTCAACTTGTTTCTATTACTTCCTAGCACATCAAGCTAACTTACATAGTTACCTGGCCCAGTACTTTACTCAATGTGCAGTGGTACTGGAGTGGTTGAGGTGTGTTTATACCTAAAAAGTGTCAGGTAGTAGGATATGCCTGTAAACAAGGGCTAAAACGTGACTGGAAGCAGGTAATATACTAATGCAATGGTCCTTCTGTAGCTCAGTTGGTAGAGCATGGCGCTTGTAACGCCAGGGTAGTGGGTTCGATTCCCGGGACCACCCATACGTAGAATGTATGCACACATGACTGTAAGTCGCTTTGGATAAAAGCGTCTGCTAAATGGCATATATTATTATTATTATATAATCAATCCGCACTGATCACTCTGGTCTCCTATATACATATACTGTATGTCACATGGTGATATGATAATGATACGGCCATTTAGCAGACGCTTTTATCCAAAGAGACTTACAGTTAACACATAATGACAATCTGTGCCTTTGGGAGTGGAGGCGCCCATTTGAGAGCATGGGAATATGGGAACATGGGAATTATGGGAACATGGGAATACACATTGCGGCTCTTCAGACCTGGAGCCTTCGATGTATTACTATCTTACTTAGTGCTTATTTACAGGATAACACCCATAATCATAAAAGATACAGTGGCAAATAAACATTAAAAGACACCATCAGACGACACAGAATATCCATGAAACAATGACATGTAAAATAGGCATGCAAATATGTCCCTATGCAGCTATATAATAAACCATATTTTCCATCCATGCATGAACAAGACTTAGAGCAGATGAATATCTCCAGTACAAAATATGTTCCCACATCCTCGTTTTTTTTTAAGACCTTGTCTTATGGCAGGGAAATGTATTTCATTTCACATTTAATCCCCCTTGGTGTTACACTGCTAGGAGAGAGAAAGAAGAGAGAAACTCATATTACTGCGCCCCTCCCTAGTCCCCCCCCTGGCTGAAATTAGCACATCGAATAGCTTAGAGGTGGGTACTAATAGCTGGAAGCATGAGGACGGGTCTCATGTATAAATATCCACATCAGTCGGGGACTTTAATGTCTGACCTTGGGCCAAATCACCCAACTATTGTCACTGTTTATCATGGGAAGCATGTAGGTAGTACAGTACACACACAGGGGCAATGAGATAATATACTCTATAGCAGGGATGTGTCGTGTACAGCTAGACCACACACATGGAGAAACATATCGCACTGTAAGTGGTCCAATAAACTCTAGGACTATTAGTGAAAAAGTCATTTGATCATATGGTAATGTGGTGCGTAGATACCACAAGAGCTGACAAAATAGGGATGTCTGTGAAAGAACATAGCTTCTGTGAACTTACTACACAATCGTACACCTATGTACGTAACTCATGTTTTAGTTTTGTCACCGTACTGTGTAGGAAATTCTAAACTGGGTGGTTCGAGCCCTGAATGCTGATTGGCTGACAGCCGTGGTATATCAGACCATTGACCAAGGGTATGACAACACATTTCCTTTTATGGCTCTAATTACAACGCTAACCAGTTTATAATAGCAATAAGGCACCTCTGGGGTTTGTGGTATATGGCCGCGTTGCGTAATACCGGAGTATATTGGCCATATACCACACCCCCTTGTGCTTAAATATACAATTGCATTCTCATCCTTTTGAATGAAACTGAAAGTATGGTTATAAAGTCAAGTAAGCCTATGTCCTTGTAAACCCTGCATCACACTAGAAGCACAATAACGTCCTCCTCTCTGTTGCTCCTCTTCTTCTTCTTCTACTTTGTTGTGAGCAAATGAGAAAAAACCCAAGGTAAATTCTGCTGGTATTTGTCAGGGAGTTCTTGCTGGTCCCCAGTGATATTTATTTGATCTTGTTTGCTTCATTATTCATCTTGTGGGACCCTGTTGTGACTTGTGGATAAATGCCATATGAAAGCATTGTGATCTGAGGATGCATCTCCACTTTTATCCCTGCTCCCCAAACAGATCAATTAGTAAAACTAAACAGTAAATTATTAATCAGCTTGCTTTGTGTCCTCGTTCCGTCGCTGGAAGAAAACACTTCATTAGAGTGAAAAACATCTCGTGATTGAGGGAAAGTATAAGCCGAGCTGATGTTGCTCTGGCGTCGGAAAATAAAAAGGAGAGTATAATTATCGAGGGTGTCCATCATGCCAGGTAAGTTTATTTTCCTCCAACACCGTCCCCCTGAAGTGACACGCCCTTGTAAAATGGGGTCAAGTGGAGTGGTTCAATGTCATTGCCGTCGTGTGTCGCCCGATGGGTGCTTGTGATTAAAATAACACCAGGCTGCTACATGTCACGGAGAGGCAATCATACCATACTTCCAAAAATATTCAGATCAGTCGAATTTTAATGAGGTGTATGGACTCAAGAGGGTTTTACCAGCCACCAGAGAACCAACCTGAGGATGGTGGGATGGAGAGACAGCAAGATACACCAAAAGAAAAAAAGAGATCCAGAATTCCAGGGTCCACTCCCTTGGTCTACCGATTGCTCTGCTGTTCTGAGTTCGGAGCAATTTGAATAAATTATTCTGGGGGAAGAGAAAAAAAATTACTTGGTGGGTTCATTTTGTGCGAAATTATATTTTCACTGGAAAGGTTAATTTTGAAGGGAGCTTGAATGGCTGGAAACGGTGTAGCTGAGAGAGCCAGGCAGGCAGCCTCGCTCGGTACGGTGTGGAGGAGAGGAGAGAGGAGGAGAAGCGGCAGTTATTAAAAGCGATTGCATTTCCTCCCGGTTGTCTCCAGAGAGCAGAATCAGTGGAGATGTTAAACCTTGCTTGACACCCCAGTTGGATAATTGTGGGTGTGGGAGCTAATCAGCGGAAGATGTCTCCTCAATTTAAATCTTGTCAGTTAGTCGAGATTAGGCCCTCCTGTATCGGGCGCCATTAGCTTTGTTGCATGTCAATGTTCGAGTGAAGATGTACGCAAGGTCCGGCTGCAAGGGTAAAAAGGGGTGCTTGACAGTGGATATATAACAGGCAGATTTATTCAAGCTAAAACCCAGTGTGGCATTTTCTGAGGAAACCATAAAAAAAACCTGTGAATTTATGCAGCCTTTTGAAATTGCATGTGTTACCACTGACCTAACCAGGCGCCCAGTGGAATAAGAATGCAGTACATAGGGATGTGTTCCAGTTTTTTTTTTTTTTTTTAGGTATAAAAGCATTTCAACGTCTTAAAATGTCTTCAACAACAAGGAGAGGGCAACGAGACTTGGATTCAACACATACAATCAAAGACTATTACAATTCCACTCATGTTCGGGATGAGTCATAAATTATACAGTACTGTATATATACGCAGTCTTCTTTTTAACTACAGATATTGAATTATAGAATAAATCTGGGGCTGGAGGAAATCATATAGGATCCATGCGTTAACGGCGCCATAAATAAATGGTTAATAATTTGTGACGGCATGTCATCTCATTAATAAAAAAGGGGTACAACTTTAGCCAGGGCTTTAAAAGAGGGGACTAACTCAAGAATGTGCAGTGAATTTTATAGCTCCTCAGTCTGGCTGGCGTGGGGCCATGCCTTTGCATTCCCCCATGGTAAATATTTGTAACAGATTTTCTCCTGCAGGACAAAAGCTCCTTTCACTGAGCAGGTCCCGTAACCTCGGAGCGAACGCGGGGTCAGGCCAAATAAACAAGGCAGTCGTGCCAAGTTCACCGGCCCCAATGATTCCTGGGCTGGGCCCGCCGCATACCAGCTTCTCTCCTCATCACAAGTGGCTGAGTGCTGACAGATGTTTCTGCTAGCCGGGGCTAAATGGAAAAGAGACCCCTCCTCCTCTCTCTCTTTCCTTCTCTCTGTATCATTCATTCTCTTTCTTTCTTTCTCTCTCTCTCTCTCTCTCTCTCTCTCTCTCTCTCTCTCTCTCTCTCTCTCTCTCTCTCTCTCTCTCTCTCTCTCTCTCTCTTTTGTAGCCTCTCTCTCTCTCTCTTTTGTAGCACTGTCTTTCTTCCTTGTCAATGCTGCTGGTAGCCACTTGTAATCCCAGACGGAAGGCATTCTCAGATTTATGGAATATGAACTCCGGTAGACTCCAGTGACCAAACAAAGACTGCCCGAACAAAACAGCAATCCAACAGACCAAACAGTCAGGGATACAGTATGTAAACTCAAACCAGAATACCTGAACAGCAGAGACTCTAATAGTCAGAAGAGTCAAATATACAATACACTGGTTGGTTGTTTAGCAACTATAGGGCAAAACAGACAGGGTTGTCTTAAATTGTTGACAACATGTAAATTATATTTCTTCTCCAATATTTATTGAAAACCTAAATACATTTGCACAATGAGCACTTGTTGTCTCTCAAATACACCGTTACAGTTGTTGATTAGCTAGCTAGCAAATCGTAGCCATAATTAGCATAGACGTGACAGTAAAAACACCTCAAAACAAGATGGTATCAATAACAAGATGAATCTAGCTGAAAAAAAGCCACCTACGATTCTCCAGATGGCAGTTTCGTGTCATTGATGCTAGCTATCTGGCCATCCAGAATCACAACAACACACAGACTTCTGCCCCATTGAAGCGTGCTCATCGTTTTAGTGACGTCGTCAGCTAGCCCATCTTGATCAGCTTAGATTTCACTGAATGACACCCATATGTGGACACAACACCTTCTCCCTCATACAGGTTCTCTCGTACAGTCTGAGCTCCTAGCATTGAGGTGAGTAACCTGAGAGCCAGGTTCTAATTATCAGCTCCGAGGAGGGAGGGCGGTGCTGCGCCAACACCGTGGCCCAGCGAGACCCTCTCTGGCTGGGGTCGGGAACCCTCCAACATCATGCGTGGAAGAAAGTGAGACATCGACTCATAGCCTAGCCCACCAGACTTTTACCCCACGATTAGAGGCATCAAAGCGGGGAGGCAGAGGGGGCGCTGTGAGGTGTAACAGGTTGTAACGAGTTCACGGTCGGGCAGCTGGAGGGCCAGACGGTAAGCAGTTGTGGCTGGCTGTTGTCTTGAGCCCCAGACAAAGGCTCAGTGTGTGAAACAACAGTTACAGCTGGGGGAGCGGAGTGAGACATTGATCCAGAACCGCACACGTTTGACACCCCTCTGAGGTCTCCACTGGTGGCCTCGCCTCAGCAGCCAATCCATGGCAGCCAGAAGTAGTAGTGGTGGTATTGTTTGGTTTGTAATGTCTGTATTAATTTGCTGTTTTTATTTTGAATGTCTTATTCTGTAAACATGATTATTATCATGTGCTAGGATTGAGTCAGAATTGCTACATTATAATAACCTACACAGTATAAGGGTATCATATAATATTATACAATATGTATAAGGCTATCAAACCAATCCCGTATTTATATTCTAATAACAATGTTAATGATGGGGAAAATGTAAAGAAGGATGTCTCCTTTGAAAAAATAGAAGATTTGTGTTTGTGTTTAAATATCAAAGTCTGTACAGAGGGACACATTAAATATATTAAAAAGGAAAAAAGCGGTTGCCATTTTATCTCCTAAGTTCTAATAGTCAGTAAAAACATTAATTATTGATAAGCCTGGCAATTGATTAGTTAATCAGATAATGTAATTGAAAAATGAAAATCATCAGACTTGAGTGAGTGTCTGCTACATTCAAATCCACATGGGGGTAGTGGTGATGGTGTAGGGGGGTTTTCATTTCTTTGGGGATCGGCCTACGTAGAATTTCATCATTACCACGCCACACTATAAAAGCAGAGTGGTGATTAAAAGAACTTGATTGATTTGGCTCTCATTGGAATTAGCCGTCCTGTTCTGTCACGACTCTGTGTGTGTGTGTGTGTGTGTGTGTGTGTGTGTGTGTGTGTGTGTGTGTGTGTGTGTGTGTGTGTGTGTGTGTGTGTGTGTGTGTGTGTGTGTGTGTGTGTGTGTGTGTGTGTGTGTGTGAGAGAGTGAGTGAGAGGTAGGGAGGGAGGACCAGCAGTCACAGCATGGCCGACTCTGGGAGAGAGCGTGTGTGTGTGTGTATATGTGTCGTCAAGAGGTGGCCCCACTCCCCCAGTTTTCACTCTCCGGCCGCATGCACCGCTCCGCACACACACACACACACACACACACTCTGCACTGCGCCACACTCCTCCAACCCACAGCACAGAAAGAGAGAGCCTCAGCACCAGCAGACACAAAAGCTATTGATTTTACTATCCACCACAATGAATGATAATCCTTAGCCAATTTCTGAATTTAGAAATGAGTTCAATACTAATAATGATAGTGGAAGGGTTCTTTAAACTGTAGAGAATTGAGAGAGAGGAAATGGGCTAGAGAGAGAGAAAGATGGAGGAAGGGAAGATTTGTGTAGTGTTTGGCTTTGGAAGAAGAGTGGATATGACTTCTTGCCATGGGTGTAATTAAATAAAGATTACACCAATGGTTTTACAGTATAAATTACTACATTTTTACTCTCAAATACAATTAATCTTATTTGACTTTCCTCAATGGACTGAGAAGCAGAATAGGGCTGTATTCTATATTCCTCTGTTTTTTGTTTTTTAGCAACTGGCAACTTTTAAATGAAACTATTTCAAATCCACCTATTTTCATGCATCACTCTTCGGCTTTAATTTCGCAATTTCCAATATACAGGAGTCTACCAAATTCATATGCAGTCTTATACTATCTCATGCCTCATAAAGATATATTGTAGCCAGTTTCACATTCTCCATACTGCTTTCCGCTAAACACGGTCTTCCATAAAACTAAAACAAGCACATAAATATACTTAACATTCACATTGTTTGGACGATTAAAAAAAAACAAATCTGTCCAATTAAACAATAGACAAGCAGAAATGCAGGAACTAACCGTACCGTAACAATTATATATTTTCTCATTTCTCCACACAAACTCCACCAATAAAACTTCAGAAACAGCCATGTCAAATGTTGCAAGGAAGCTTGCTATGTGTGCGCATGGCCGTGTGTATGCACCCCTGCATGTGTGTGCATGGCCGTGTGTATGCACCCCTGCATGTGTGTGCACATATCTGCATACATGTGTGTGAATTGTGCGCACATGCGTGTGGAAGCGAGCATGAGTTCATGCGCGCATACATGTCTGTGTGTGTGAGAGAAGGGGGGGGGTAGTCTTTTATTTCGGTAGCATGCAGTCAGGCACACACAGTGGGGTGATGTGTGTTAATCAGAAGCCCTCTGCCCCTGCCGGGGTGTTAATTCGGGGGCCCGTTAAAGAAAGGTGTAGATTAATAGATAAAGGAGGTCCATGGGAGGGTCAGCCTGATACGGACGCACAGTGTTCCGGGTGCTTGTCAGACGCCTGCTCGGATTAAGCTTCAGGTTCCTTCTCCATTGTGGAAGGTGAGAGGTTAACCATTTACCCAGTTCATTGGGCTCTCAATCAGGTTTTCAAGGTGGATGGTGGAATATCTACATAAAGACATAGCATCTGTATGCCCCTCAGGCTTCATTTGTATAGAGCTGAACTAAGGGCAATGCAATGCACTAGCAATATGCTACGTGCCATTGGGGATTACAGGGACATTGAATAGGGTGAAAGAAGGAATATCATGTATATGTGCACGTGTAAAACTACAATATATTAATTGGATCATATTTGTAAATGCAGAGATGGCGATGTGTTTGGATAGAATATCTACAGGCTATCTGTGAATTCCTAAACCTTTATGTACCATGTTAACGTGGGGCTCAATGCTTTACTCTTTCTCGTTTCAGGAATCCCTTGGAATAATGTATCAAAGGAGGAGAAAATCCCAGGGAGGAGGAAAGACAGGGGGGAAAAAGAGAGGGAAGGGATAAAATGCCGAACATGAAACTCTGCAAATTTGACTTATAACAAGCAAAATTACACCCTGCTGTCATTTAAATTATGGCTGCCCTCTATAAAGGTGTCTTTTAGGTGTGTTAATTGAATCCGGCACTATTTTCCAATAATAATCTGTAAAGTTCAGCCATCCATCCCTCACAGAATCCCTGCCGCGTGCCAGAGGAGGACGTATCTATTTCAGTGGCTTAATTTATTTTCATGATTCGCTGATAATGACTGCAGTGCAGGCTGTACATCAGAATTAACCTTCATTTCACTGAGGTATATTACAATGACAGTCTCAGACACATTTCACCTACACAAAGGGCATTCTCCCCTTCCCTCTCCCGCACTTTATAATCATCCTCAGCAAGACGAAGATTGTTTGATAGCCGATTAATTTTCATAGGAAATCAAGTGGCCACAGCTCCCCCCTCCATACCCCCCCCACCCCCCTCTATGCCACCACACAAGCTTGTGCTTAGTGACTTTTCTGGCAATTAGGTATTTTATTTAATCTTTTCTCTTTTTTTCTTTCTAAATTGCATTTTTCTTACTACCCCCCCCCTCCCTTTCTTGATATCTCCGCCTGGTAATTTATTTTCGGGCGATGGCAACATAACAAAAGTCCTGTAAATTAATCAGGGACATCAAGCGTCAGAGAGAGGAGAGAGAGAGAGACGGGGGCCCTCTCTCTAATTTCTATGCAAACCATTAAGTGTCAGATATAAATGGTTTCAGTCAAAAAATTTCATTAGGGACGTGACGTCACATTTGAAGCCAGCCAGCGCCGGATCATCTCCGTCCTATTTTCTCCCTCATGAGCTCTTTGTTCTTCTGGCCTTTGTAGGATCTCGGCACTAAAAAGGCCCTATGCAAATTACAATAATACATTTCGCTAAGCACCGCAACGACGGCATGATAGCCTATTTAGAGTGAAACCAAAGCAACATTCAATTTATGGTATTAACCCAGGTTGCCAAAAAAGTGATTAAGAAATTACGGAGTTGGTTCTCACTGCATGAAGTTTTTTTTCCACCCTCATTGACATGGCACCTATAATAAGGAAGGCTGATAATTGGAATATTCTAGAGAGCAGAGAGCAGCCAGGGCTCTGTTGGAGCTAAGAGCTGGGGGTGTGCTCTCTCTATTGCTCCTCTCTGAAGGCCTGAACCAAGAGTCCACACACACACACAGTCTGTCTCTATGGTAGGGCATACACCTCTATTGGCAAGAGCACAGACTCACAGCCTGCAGGTATGTGTGTATGTGTGTGTGTCCATCAAAGACACCGATCCTCAGCCCTGTCTGTGCCAGCAAATAAATATAATCAATCCTCCATTTACATACAAATGGGCTCTCCCCCTCTACCCCTAGTAATCTGCTGCCTTCTTCAGGGAGAAGAGTCATATTCACTCCATACTGCAATTTAAAATTTATCATCAGATGGTCTATTGATAGTTTTTTTCTCCTCCACTTCATTTTATTATTAGAGGATATTGAAGGCTTGTTGGGGCTGACGAGGCACATATGCTCCGTGATTTCCTGCCGCGAGGACATGATTATCACGACTATTGACATTGTCACTTCTCCCATCACTTATCATTGCTTACCGCCCCGTTTTCTCCTAAGATCTGGCTACATTATCATGCCGTTTAGATAATGTGTGTAAACGGTGGGGGACAGTGCCACCGACGTCCGTGTCACTAATGTGCCTCATTCACTCAGTGTCAAGTTGATGGGCCATGGACCCCTGAGAGCGTGTCAATCCCACTTTGGACAAACACCCTCCATCAAAATGATCAGTAACACTGGGGGCCGCCGAGACATTACTCACACAGAGGGGGGAGGGGTCAGAGAGAGAGAGACAGTCAGAGAGAGATGGCCCCACATGACCTTCATCATGTCTACTGATACAGCACTTGGGGAAAGGAGGGAGAAAGGTCCCATAAAGTATCTTTACCCTTTAAGAAATGGCCCTTTGATGCAAAACGGCGACAGCCGTCAATAGCGACCTACTGTATTGTCAACGTCCATCTTCAAAGTGCAACTTGTCACCATGTAATTAATGTGTCAGAAGCAAGGCGTGATAACACATTAAATCATCCACCATCCGCCTACACTTAGATGCTTGATTGTGTAATCTTTGTTATACATTGGATAAAAACATTCAAAACGATTGCACTATTAACCGTTTCAGTCACCCTTCTCTGGCCTTTTAATCAGGGTTTAATAGCCGTTATTAACTCATTAAGGACCCGTTGGAGAGGTGCTGTGACCTCCAACAAAAGTTAACACTCTGATGCAAGAGTTATTTCCTCATGTTCAATCATTTAATTGCGACCTATGCAAATTTGCTGCTGCTCGTTACCAAACCAGCTGAAATAATTAAGTAGAGTGGCTCAAATTAAAATACAAATGGGGAGATTTTTGCATTAGCCAGTATCCATCCCCCCCAAAATCGATGCTATTAAAATTGGTTCAGTTGTTTTTAGTGAGCTCAGCAGCCTTGGCAGAATGTGCGTTCTCTGTTTTTTAATATGAGGCCTCTTTAGGATGTGTGGACTGGCTTTGACAAATATACGAATAATAGAAAATGTCATCCCTGCTCCCGCTCTTCCCCCCTGGCACTCGAGGGCGCCAGACTGTCCAGCATTACGCACTCCTGTCACCATCCTTACGCACACCTGCATCCCCCGTCACGCGCATCAGCGATTCATTGGACTCACCTGGACTCAATCACCTGTGTTGTTACCTCCCCTATATCTGTCTGTTCCTCAGCTCTGTTCCCCGCTTCTGCATTAAATGACATATGTAGTTTTGTTCCCTCCGTTCTGATGCTGTTCCTGTCCTGTCCCATGTCCGTCGATAATTAAATGTTCACTCTCTGTACCTGCTTCTCTTCATCAGCGTCGGTTCTTACAGGAAACACATATTTACATGTTTTACATCAACACCACACATGGATGATTTTCCAGTCTATGTTTGCTTCTGTCGGGCAATAAAACTTGTTAGGCCTCATACTGCACGCCTAATTTGTATACTCAAAAGCGGAAAAGAATTTCATCAACATCTAATTCCACTATAAGCGGTAATCGGAAGCCGGAGAGACAAGTGACTGTGTGTGTGTGTGTGTGTGTGTGTGTGAGTACGTGCATGTGTTTTGTGCGAGTGACAGTGTACCATGTGACTGCCGCCAGTAGAGTCTGACAAAGTAATGCAATTAGCTGCGATAAGAAACTGTTAAGATGTTTTTCTTTAGGTGTAAACAAAGATGTCATCAGCTTCAAAGATAAAACTGAAGTGAGAGAAATATGTCTGACAGTACTGCATATCTACAAAGACTGACTGTCACAAATAAATTACTATTATTCTCGAATTAATAATTATTTTCCCAGAAAGTGAACAGCTGATTCCTGTCTTTTTTGGGGGGGCGGGGGCGGGGGGGTGTTAGAGTACTTCGAAATGAGTAGGCCTATCACTATGGAAAGTATTCTGACACAATGGCAGGTGTACTATGATAACCAGATACAGAACAGATACAGTACAACTGTTGGTTGCCCTGCCATGTACAGAGAACATGATGATGAAGCAGCAGTTTGTTAGGACAACACACCCCTGCAAGTGATATACCTGAGAGCATCCACGGGAGCAATCTGCATTCCCTCTCCCTTCTCGGCCTCAAGCAAAGTTCGATCTGGGGGAAAAAAAACATCAAATTAACCAAAACTGTCACTCAGGAATTACGACGGGACTGAATACCGCAAAATATGTTCTTTGAAGTCCTCATTTCAGCAAAAATTATATAAATATAAAATGGACTTTATATCTAATTAAAATGATAACTGCATTCTCATTTTTCTAACTCTCCATATCCTCAGGGCCAATTGGGATAGAGTGAGTTTTTTCCCTTTTTGCAGCCTTTCAGTCTCTCTCACTCTCTCCTTCACCGCGGCTTTCTCTCTCTCCTCCTGAACTGCTCCTACAGCAATATCACATCATTACCATCTCCCCAGCTGAGCTGCAGCCAGCCGTTATCATGCAGCATTATTAATCTTCTTGTCTTATCAACTTGCAAATCACAAACCATTGAGCCTTATGGCGTGGTTTTGGGTTGGCCGTTATTCATTTTGTAGGTCTACCTAGCCTCCCGGTCACCCCCTAAATCACCTGACGATTGTCAGTCTTACTTTTGCCCTGGCCCCTGTGGCCCTGTACTGTAGCAGTGGAAGGAATCCACGTCTCACTTTCTCTCTCTTTCTATTTTCTCCCTCTCTCCATCCACCCTTGCTTTCTCTTTCTCGCTCACTCTCCCATCCTACCCTTTCTCCATCTCTCTCTCTCTTCATCCCCCCCCCCCACTCTCTCTGTCTCTCCCTCTCCCTCTTTAAAGAGAGGGCCCCTGCTTTTGAAACAAGGAGACAGTGAGGAGGACACATTTCATTAATGGAGAATTAACATCGCACTGCTATGAGTTGACCTCTTTTCCTGACACGTATGTCCAAGTCATTCTAGTAATTTTTTCCCCTGCCATTAGTATTCTGGGTGGGATAAAGCAGAGCCAGGCAGAGCAGAGAACAGCCAACAGAGCAGAGTCGGGGAAAGTTTCTTGAAAGCGCCACCACTGACCCTGCGTTCCTGTTCTTCACTTAAGTTAAACATTTTTTTTTTATTACTAAGGCTAAAATATTCAATGTGTTGGAAATGCAGTGTGGCTAATGCTATGCTATTTGAGGAAAATATGTGGGTAAAGAGCATGTGTGTGTGTGTATATTTGAATTTGCATTTCCTTTGAAAACTTTGCATGATAAATTACTTTTTCTCGCCCCTTAGCTCATTAAACGCTCTACAACAGGTAGCGCCCATTAAATATTAAGCAGAAGACAAAGTGTTCTATGTGCACATACCCACACACCGGCCAAGTCTATGTGGACCAAAGTACTAATCCACCATCTCATCTCATTTAACATCAGTTAAAACCGACAAATCTGTTTTAACTTTGTTAATTTTGATTTAATCATTCAGAATTATTTACAGTAGAACATGAGGGATTTCGATTTCAACATTGACTTAATAATGGTGAAAAATACTAGTTGTCAGACAACATTTATGATGCAAAGTAGTCTTTCATTCCAGTAATGTAATTGACAGCCCCTTTATGCATTGGAAACTTCAAAAGATAACTTCCTCAACAATTTGGATGAAGAGTAGGCCTAGGCTACTTTTAAAACACACACCCACCCTAACACACGGCATAAAGGCTTTCGCAGTGGAAGATATTTTAGAGGAACATTTTCCAGGAATACGTGGCCAACATGATAATTCCCAAAGCTTACCTAATCAATTCTACAGGCTTCATCTGACTCCTATCAGGCCCCTTAGAAGAAATCAGCTCTGTTATACCTCAAGAACACTTATAAATAATGAAAACAGTTTCTTAAAAAGAAAAGACCGCTTAAGGACAAAATGTTGATTACAAAAGTGCCTTTTATCCATGTCTTCATATTTTAGGATTCTCAAGATGCAAGACTCTGGGTGAGGTACTACTAGAACTAAATACTACATCTGACCAAAAATGAACTCGAGATTTTTTCAAAAGTGCTGACAGCACAAAAACAGACATACAGGTGGTATTTGGATATAGACATTCAGATTCAAGTCTCTCCACGCTATCACTTTGATCTTGTGTGTATCATCTTGTCCTTGAAACTGGTCTGAACTCTGTAGTTTACAGCAGGCAGCACACCATGGTCGACCATTAATCCAATATTAAAGTCATCCATCTTTGAAGGGGCAATCTGTGATTGCTACATCAATTTTTTGACTTTTAAATTAACGATATATAGCCACTGAAGAATATAACTTATAAATGCCTCATCGGCTTTGTTCAATTGTCGTTCCTTTTCAGAACACAAAATATAAGCTTGTTTCAATCCATTGTTTATAAACAATGCAACTGCAAACAAACTTTAATATCATGGATGGCCAGTCCCAGTCCCCCATAGCGCTGTCTATGAATTTGAGAGTGGTTCCATTTCTCCAGCCCATTCCCTCAGCTGTTTACCAACAGTGGCAGGGTTGCCACTTAGTTATTGGTTGAACTGCTGCTTTAAACACAGCCTGAATTTACCTCAAAAGTTTCAAAAGAGTACAGCCAAACTCAGGAGGTATAAGATCTCCAGATGACGAGTCATTTATAACGTAATATGTGTACCTGTGTGTGTGTGTGTGTGGACGCAGTACCTCCGTTGTGTGAGTAAATGGAGAGAGTTAAAACACTGAGACAAAGCCGAAAAGACCTTTACATTGTTTAACAGCATGTGTCCTATTTTGCCGTGCTATTGCTATGCAGAGGCAGTACCAGAGGGACAAGGCAGACTTTTTATGCCTGCCTATAAATTAGAGCGCTTGTGGGTTGATGAGCAGTGAAGGGGAATCGTGCCTGATTCCCGGGTGAAGCTGCTGTGAAGGGAGCGGTGACGGAGACAGGCAGCTGGGGCCCTAAAAAGTACAAAACTATTGTGGCCAGAGGACAGACACACACACACAAATGCAGGCATGCACACGAGGACGCATACGCACACACACAGACCACCCTAAGCACATGAAACCCCTCACACACGCTCAAATCCTCATGATGGCTATCCTCTATCCTGTATGGCTCGTCCAGATAGAAACAGCCGCTGGGTTTCTCTCCACACACTAGGTATATGCTGGCCTTACATTGCCAGCAGGCTCGGGTTCTACGCTCCTCTTGTTTCCTTCAGTGAGGATTTACATTCTGCTCCTGGCAGGTCAACCAACAAATTGACCAGGAAACCACAGGAGATAGGCTGGAGGCTTTGGCTGAGCTGAGGGGGGAGAACTGCTCAGAGAACAGCCTCCCTCAGTGGAACCACTAATCAGTGCCAAGGTTTCCAGTGGGAAGGCTAAGGGAGTCGGAGCAGTGGACGAAAGGCTGGCAGGCAGGCTGGCTGCATGCGGACCTTCCAGGGACCTGGTGGAACTCAGAGGCCAGAGTCCCCCCAGCGGCAGCCTGCAGGCCAGAAGCCCGGGGCTATCGCTCCACAAATCAGCCCCGTTTTCCAATCAAACATGGGAACCAACCAGGGAACCAGACCCACAGAGTTGCTTATAACAGTGAATAATTTACCACACAGAAAGGTCGTCACACCAAACGGACAGATTTCTCTCTTTGAAAAAACATCTCCAGGCCCCATTGGCCCGGTCGGTCTGTCTCCAATCCTCAAAAGTACATCTCAATCTTTAATGCACTGATAAAGAGAAAGGGAGGGGGAAAAGATGGAGCACATGGAAAGCCCGAGCGTGAGGGTAACATTTGTAGATTTTTACATTTAGGTTTATTAAAGGGGAACTGCAACCGCTGACTTGGCCTCGTATTTTGGCTTGCACCTCAAGAAATGTTGGCTGCCATGACAGGAGCCAAACGTGAATTGGCTTGGGGGTGTGGTTTGATGTGCGTGTTTCTTGTGTGTGTCCTTGCCACCACCAACACACCCTTCTATCAGAACCTTGCCCACAGCTGTTTCCCCCCACGCAATTACAACAAACAAACCTGCTGCAGGTTGAGTTGAATAACAACAGAAAGATGTATGCTGAGATGCCGGAGGAAGCTTTGAAGAGGTCAGTAGATATAATATAAGCCATTTAGCAGACACTTTTATCCAAAGCAACTTACAGTCATGCATGCATACATTTTATGGATGGATGGTCCCGGGAATCAAACCCACTACCCTGGCGTTATAAGCGCAAATGCACTACCAACTGAGATACAAAGGGCAGAGTAATACGAGAAGATGTGATTGCTGAATGTAGTAACATATTATATGTATAACATATATTTTGTGTACACAATACTAAAGAAATAGTGTTAGCACTTTTCACCTTTCATTGTCATTCCCAGCCGATGTCATTCTCCCTCCCCATATTGACTGATACCATTAAAAAACTTTTTTTTTAAAAACAATACAAGTAAAAGTTGACTCCGTAATGCAGAGTGCCAGGTCTCTCTCAATTGAGAGATATCAGTATCAAGCACGTCTGTCAATCACCTTGCAAGTCTCCATGTGCTGGCTCCATACATGTTTCTGTGAACATATACACATTCCCTCTGTTCTATTACCAACGGCAGATTGGATAGGTAATATCTGACACACAAACAGGTACTAATGTTGAAGTTTTAACGGGTAAGACAATCAAACGACCGAGGCTGGCATCTGGCAAAACCATCACCAGTCCTCTCCATCTGTAACAATAGGCAGAATTGTTGCAGAGTTCAGTGATGCATTGAATAAAAAGGGTGTTGCAAATACCGGACATTTCTGCTGTACTGTATAATTAGTAATCACCTGCAGCACCACATTGTGGATTTGTTGAGTGCCAGGTCTCTCTCCATTCGGAGACGTCAGTATCAAGCCTGTCTGTCGGTCAGGACTCTATCACATAATGTTGCAAGTCTCCAAGGGCTGGCTCCATAGATGCATCTGTGAATTGTTCCCCCCCCCCCTCATCAATACACACAATACCCCATAATGACAAAGCAAAAACGGGTTTTACATTATTTCTGCTCATTTTTAATTTACAAAAAAACTGAAATATCACATTTACATAACTATTCAAACCATTTACTCAGTACTTTGCTGAAGAGTCTTCTGTCAGGTTGGATGGGGAGTGTCACTACACAGCTATTTTCAGGTCTATCCAGAAATGTTCGATCGGGTTTAAGTACAGGCTCTGGCTGGTCAACTCGAGGACATTTAGAGACTTGTCCCGAAGCCACTCCTGAGTTGTCTTGGCTGTGTGCTTAGGGTCGTTGTCCTGTTGGAACGTGAACCTTTACCCCAGTTTGAGGTCCTGAGCGCTCAGGAGCAGATTTTCATCAAGGATCTCTCTGTACTTTGCTCCGTTCATCTTTGCGTCGATCCTGACTAGTCTCCCAGTCCCTGCCGCTGAAAAACATCCGCACAGTATGATGCTGCCACCACCATGCTTCACCCTAGGGATGGTGCCAGGTTTCCTCCAGACGTGAGGCTTGGCATACAGGCCAAAGAGTTAAATCTTGGTTTCATCAGACCAGAAAATGACCCGTCTTGAGGTGCCTTTTGGCAAACTCCAAGAGGGCTGTCATGTGCCTTTTACTAATGAGTGGCTTCCATCTGGCCATTCTACCATAAAGGACTGATTTGTGGAGTGCTGCAGAAATTGTTGTCTTTTTGGAAGGTTCTCCCATCTCCACAGAGGAATTCTAGAGCTCTGTAATGGTGACCATCAGGTTCTTGAACACCTCCCTGACCCAGGCCCTTCTCCCCCGATTGCTTAGTTTGGCCGGGTGACCAGCTCTAGGAAGAGTCTTGGTGGTTCCAAACTTCTTCCATTCCTGAATGATGGAGACCATTGTGTTGTTGGGGACCTTCAATGCTGCAGAAATGTTTTGGTACCCTTCCCCAGATATGTGCCTCAACATAATCTTGTCACGGAGCTCTACGGACAATTCCTTCGACCTCATGGCTTGGTTTTTGCTCTGACATGCACTGTCAACAGTGGAACCTTATATAGTCAGGTATGTGCTTTTCCAAATCATGTCCAATCAATTTAATTTACCCCAGGTGTACTCCAATCAAGTTGTATAAACATCTCAACAATGGAAACAGGATGCACCTGAGCTCAATTCCAAGTCTCATAGCAAAGGGTCTGAATACTTACGTAAATATGGTCTTTTTATTTTTTATATACAGTGGGGCAAAAAAGTATTTAGTCAGACACCAATTGTGCAAGTTCTCCCACTTAAAAAGATGAGAGAGGCCTGTAATTTTCATCATAGGTACACTTCAACTATGACAGACAAAATTAGGAAAAAAAATCCAGAAAATCACATTGTAGGATTTTAAATGAATTTATTTGCAATTTATGGTGGAAAATAAGTATTTGGTCAATAACAAAAGTTTATCTCAATACTTTGTTATATACACTTTGTTGGCAATGACAGAGGTCAAACGTTTTTTGTAAGTCTTCACAAGGTTTTCACACACTATTGCTGGTGTTTTGGCCCATTCCTCCATGCAGATCTCTTCTAGAGCAGTGATGTTTTGGGGCTGTTGCTGGGCAACACAGACTTTCAACTCCCTCCAAAGATTTTCTATGGGGTTGAGATCTGGAGACTGGCTAGGCCACTCCAGAACCTTGAAATGCTTCTTAAGAAGCCACTCCTTCGTTGCCCGGGCAGTGTGTTTGGGATTATTGTCATGCTGAAAGACCCAGCCATGTTTCATCTTCAAAGCCCTTGCTGATGGAAGGAGGTTTTCATTTTCACTCAAAATCTCACGATACATGGCCCCATTTATTCTTTCCTTTACACGGATCAGTCGTCCTGGTCCCATTGCAGAAAAACAGCCCCAAAGCACGATGTTTCCACCCCCATGCTTCACCTTAGGTATGGTGTTCTTTGGATGCAACTCAGCATTCTTTGTCCTCCAAACACGACGAGTTGAGTTATATTTTGGTTTCACCTGACCATACGACATTCTCCCAATCTTCTTCTGGATCATCCAAATGCTCTCTAGTAAACTTCAGACGGGCCTGGACACGTCTGGCACTGCAGGATTTGAGTCTCTGGCGGCGTAGTGTGTTACTGGTAGGCTTTGTTACTTTGGTCCCAGCTCTCTGCATGTGGTTCTGGGATTTTTGTTCACCGTTCTTGTGATCATTTTGACCCCACGGGGTGAGATCTTGCGTGGAGCCCCAGACCGAGGGAGATTATCAGTGGTCTTGTATGTCTTCCATTTCCTAATAATTGCTCCCACAGTTGATTTCTTCAAACCAAGCTGCTTACCTATTGCAGATTCAGTCTTCCCAGCCTGGTGCAGGTCTACAATTTTGTTTCTGGTGTCCTTTGACAGCTCTTTGGTCTTGGCCATAGTGAAGTTTGGAGTGTGACTGTTTGAGGTTGTTGACAGGTGTCTTTTATACTGATAACAAGTTCAAACAGGTGCCATTAATACAGGTAACGAGTGGAGGACAGAGGAGCCTCTTAAAAAAGAAGTTACAGGTCTGTGAGAGCCAGAAATCTTGCTTGTTTGTAGGTGACCAAATACTTATTTTCCACCATAATTTGCAAATAAATTCATTAAAAATCCAATTGGTGGCTGACTAAATACTTTTTTGCCCCACTGTATTTTAACTTAATATAATACATCAATAAAATCAATTTAGCCTCAAATAAATAATGAAACATGTTCAATTTGGTTTAAATAATGCAAAAACAAACTGTTGGAGAAGAACGTAAAAGTGCAATGTGTGCCATGTAAGAAAGCTAACGTTTAAGTTCCTTGCTCAGAACATAAGAACATATGAAAGCTGGTGGTTCCTTTTAACATGATTCTTCAATATTCCCAGGTAAGAAGTTTTAGGTTGTAGTTATTATAGGAATTATAGGACTATTTCCCTCTATACCATTTTTATTTCATTAACCTTTGACTATTGGATGTTCTTATAGGCACTTTAGTATTGCCAGTGTAACAGTATAGCTTCTGTCCCTCTCCTCGCTCCTCCCTGGACTCGAACCAGGAACACAACGACAACAGCCATCCTCGAAGCAGCGTTACCCATGCAGAGCAAGGGAAACAACCACACGTTTGAAACGCTATTAGCGCGCGATAAGGAGCAAGCCATTTCACTTTGGTTACACCAGCCTAATCTCGGGAGTTGATAGGTTTGAAGTCATAAATAGTGCAATGCTTGACGCACAAGAAAGAGCTGCTGGCAAAACGCACGAAAGTGCTGTTTGAATGAATGCTTAAACGCCTGCTTCTGCCTACCACTGCTCAGTCAAATACTTAGATACTTGTATGCTCAGTCAGATTATACTCAACACAGGACTTGCTAGATAATATCTAGTAATATCATCAACCATGTGTAGTTAACTAGTGATTATGATTGATTGATTGTTTTTTATAAAATAAGATTAATGCTAGCTAGCAATTGATCTTGGCTTACTGCATTCGCGTAACAGGCAGTCAGTCTCCTTGTGGAGTGCAACAAGAGGCAGGTCGTTATTGCGTTGGACGGGTTAACTGTAAAGTTGCAAGATTGGATCCCCGAGCTGACAAGGTGAAAATCTGGCGTTCTGGCGTTGAAGGAGGAAGTTAACCCACCGTTAGTTAACCCACCGTTCATAGGCCATCATTGAAAATAAGAATGTGTTCTTAACTGACTTGTCTAGTTAAATAAAGATTAAATAAAGGTGTAAAAAAAGAAAAAAAAAACGGCAAAATCGGTGTCCAAAAATACCGATTTCCGATTGTTATGAAAACTTGAAATCGGCCCTAATTAATCGGCCATTCCGATTAATCGGTCGACCTCTAGTCTGAATACTTTCTGATGGCACTGTATAGTATGTTAAAGTTTGAACAGGTCAGACTAAACCTACCTAATTCTGATCTCCCATTGATGACCATTAGTGAGCAGGCAAGAGGTGAGGCTTATGGGCATGGCAGCGTATATCATCTCCTAGCCCTCAAAGATACTGGTCGGTCACACACACAAACACACCCACAGAGCATTGTCTACTTCATCAATGGTGGTTATGATTAGCATGGTGGAACCAACCTTATTGCTGCATTCACCTTTCTATTTCACTTTAGATATCCTGATATTGCGTCATTAACCTTTTAGTTTATCAAACCGGGTATTTTTTTAATACAACTTCTCACATAACACACATTACCATTGATTAAGCAGTCTGTTTCATCAGGACAGTATCTCGGGTCAAGCTAATTCTAAGTTGGCACTAGTTACCACATCTATAAAGTAATAAACCCTGCCTACTTCTACAAGTTCTTAAAATGTGATTTTAAACCTAACCTTAACTACACTGCTAAACTTAAATTAAAACCAAAAAGCAAATGTTTGTTTTCATTCATTTTTACGATAACCAATTTTCACTTTGTGGCTGTGGTAACCCTAATTCTGTGGTTTACAACTATAGACTGACTGTAGCTCCAGATTTGATTAGATTCAGGCCGGTGATGCAGTTACGGTTTGTTGCTCTGAGTTCACTGAATTAGACAGTCTCAGATTTGAGTTAATGCAACAGGGTTGGTTATGTTTCCACTTCACACTGCAGAAACATGTATTCAATGTTTATGTATTCCTATTGGTTGATTGAATACATATCAATAAGTTGTTATGCCATTAGTCATGCTTGCGCATAAAGAAGATCGCAAACGTAAATTCTTACCGGTCTGATATTGACATGCAAGCGGTTGGTCATCTGCTAAAATATTGTATTCTATATTCATATTTACAATGTGTACATGTCCTGGTGTGTGTATGTGTGTGTACATACAGCTGCAAGAAAAAGTCTGTGAACCCTTTGTAATTGTAACGATAATGTTGTGAGTCAAGAAGCAGGTGGGGGTGAAACGTTTAATGAAACAACTAACATGAAACAAGACAGCGTAACAGAAGTGAGATAGCACGAACACAGGATCAATACCATGAACAAAAGGAAGGGTCCTATAAATGGGAGGTAATGAGGTCGTAATGATGAGTCCCAGGACCGGTGGTTAGTATTCTGGCAACGTCGCTCGCCGAAGGGGAGGAGCAGGACGTGACTGTACACCCCCCCCCCTGACACGCAGCTCCTCCAGGGGTCTCACTGCGGTGGCGGTCTGCCTGTTATTTTTGACGATGGCCAGAATCACTCAACCGCAGGAGCCTCAGTCTGGCACTGAGTCCACAGGGCCAGGGCTGGCTGAAAATCCAGAACACACTGGAAGGGAGTCAACCCAGTAGCGAATTCTGGGCGTACTCTGCCCATGGAAAGAATCGTGCCCACTCACCCTGCCGGTCCACACAGTGACTCCTCAGGGACCTCCAAAGCTCCTGGTTCATCCTCTCCACCTGCCCGTTGGACTGAGGCTGGTACCCGGAAGTGAGGCTGACCGTGACCCAGATGTTTCAGCACTGGGGCGGAGGTAAAACAACCCTTGAGAAGATGGTAGGCCATGTCGGCTGCTGGACCCCACATCAGCCTACGGGGGCCTCCCTTAAGGAGGGAGCTGAGAGGAGCGGCAACAGAGCTGAAATTCCTGATGAAACTACGGTAGAATTTGGCAAACCACAAAATCCGTTGTAACCCCTTAATGGTGGTTAGGACAGGCCATGAAATGACTGCATCTACCTTCTTGTCGTCCATCTTCACTCCCTGCTGGCTGATTTGGTAACCCAAGGAGACCGCCCTCTGATAGAATTGACACTTCTTAGCCTTGACGAACAGGTGATGGGCCAGGAGGTGTTCCAGGACTGCTCGAACGTGTGATGTGATTCTCCAGTTTAACGGAGTAGATCAAGATGTCATCAATGTATACGATCACCTGGCGTCCGAGGATGTCCCTGAACACCTTGTTAACGAATGCCTGGAACACTGACGTAGCATTGGCTAAGCCAAAGGGCATCACCAAGTACTCGTAGTGACTAGACATTGTGCTGAACGCGGTTTTCCACTCACCCCCCTCCCGGATGGGGATGAGATTGTAGGCACTCCGCAGGTCCAGTTTGGTGAAGAACCGGGCCCCCGAGGAGCTGCTCAATGGCTGACGGCACCAACGGGAGGGGGTACCGATACTTCTTCTGTAATCAAGGCAAGGGTTTAATCCTCCATCCCTCTTGGCCATGAAGAAGAAACCAGCCAACGCAGGAGAAGTGGACGTGCGGAGGAACCCCTGTTTGGAGTGCCTCCTGAATGTAATCCTCCATGTAATCCGCCACAGAAAGAGGGTAGATGCATCTGCGTGGAGGTGTTGCATCAACAAGCAGGTCGATGGCACAGTCCCAGGGTCAATGAGGAGGAAGACAGGTGGCCCGGGTCTTGGAGAGTACCTCCCTCAGATCCTGGTATACCTCCGGGATGTCGGGCTGAAGGGCAACCAAACAACTCTCAACCGACGTAAAACCACAGGGAACAGGGAAGCAGGTCCTCCGGCATTCAGGTGACCAGTCTGTGATTCTCATCCTCGACCATGAAACGGTGGGATTATGGCGTTGAAGCCAAGGGTGGCCGAAGATGATCTTGTAAAATGGTGATGAAGAAGGGGATATTCTCCTGATGATTGGACTCCACGGTGAGGTTGTGGTTGAGTGATGTGTAATGGTTCCGGATCCTAATGGCTGACAATCGAGGCCTTGCACCGGAAAAGGAGAGGAGAGCGGGTATGAAGTAATATATATATATTTTTTAACCCTGTTTATTAAGTTTTACACACACACACACACACACACACACACATAGACAAGACAAAGCAATATAAATAATATACTCAGGCTACAGAGGTTAAAGGGCAATCTATAGTACAGGGACAGAGCAAACACCTCACCATTGTTCCTGTAAACAGTCAAGGGATAAGGGTGGAGAAATGCAACCACTCACAGAGAGTCATGGACACAGACCGACCCTCCACTGGAACAAAAATAAAGTTTACAATGCTTTAAAATAAAAAAATATAAAAAGTAGAATGATTACTCATGTAGGCGTGAACAAAATGTAAAAATAACTGGGAAAAACAAGCTCACACTTCAGTCTCTGCCCGGGCAAGATGAACAAGGCATCTGCGGATCACAATCAATAAGCACATGGGCCTTAATGCCCCCCCCAGCAAAAACACAGAGAGAAGCTCCTCCAACCCTTAAGTCACAGACTTATTTTAGTATTAATTGGAATGCCATCAGAGGATGGACTGTTTAAAGTAAGACTGGAATGGAGCCCAAGCCTCATTAAACAGTTTGGGGTTCCCACGTGAATTGAATTAGATTTTTTCTAGTTTCAGAGAGCACAACACATCCCTCACCCAATATTTATAAGATGGGGGAGCTGCCATCTTCCAGTTCTGTAGTATTAGCCGTCTAGCTAAAAGAGTTGTATAAGCAACAGTGTCCGACTGGATTCTTGATAGGGGGGTACCCATGGGCAGTACTCCAAAAAGGGCTGTAAGGGGAGACGGATCTATAACAGTGTCATATATATCAGAGAAACATTTAAATATGAATTCCCAGAAACCTGACAGTTTATGACAGCCCCAAAACATATGCAACAGTGTGGCTGGTTCCATTTGACATCTGACACAGGTAGGATCAAAATCAGAGAATATTCTTCCAAGTTTGGCCCCCGACCAGTGGATACGGTGAACCACCTTGAATTGAATGAGGCTGTGTCTAGTGCTAAAAGAGGACGAGTGCACCCTGTGCAGCACAGATTCCCAGGCGTCTTCCCCAAGTTCCTCCCCCAAATCCTTTTCCCATCGAGTCTTTAAAGGCACCAAAGAAGGGTTCTGTAAGTCATGAATGATTGCATATACATCTGAAATTGCGCCCCTAGGAAGCTTGTTCAGCTCCAAGATGCTCTCTATAGCTCTATTCGCAGGCCTATTGGGAACTCCAGGTGTGTTAGCCCTGACAAAGTTTCTAGTCTGGAGATAGCGGAAAAAGTGGGATTGGGGGAGATTGAACTTTTCCTGCAGCTGAGAAAAAGAGGCAAATGTATCATCAAAGAATAATTGGGCTAGTGAGGAGAGGCCTAGTGAGTGCCAAATGCCAAAAGCCCCATCATTCAAAGATGGAGGAAATAAAATGTTCTGATTGATTGGGCCTGATAGAGAAAACCTCGGAGGTTAAAGGCTAAACGGAACTGATTCCACATTTTAAGAGACTGCTTTACAATTGGGTTGACACACCTTTTGCCTAGGGACACTGGGAGAGACGAGCACAGCACAGAGGAAAGTGCTGCAGGTTTACACGATTCAGACTCCATCTGGACCCAGAGTGGTCTAGGGCCAGTAGGATCAGTCTGCAGCCAGTACAGAACGGCTCTGAAATTTGCAGCCCAGTAGTATGTCTGAAAATTTGGTAGAGCTAAACCCCCCAATGACCTAGGCTTCTGTAAATGTTTTCTACCAATCCGTGGTACCTTGCCATCCCAAATAAAATGCATGAATGTTTGATCCAGTGAAATAAAAAAAGATTTTGGAATAAAAATGGGTAAACATTGAAATAAATATAAAAATTTGGGCAACACATTCATTTTAATGACATTAATCCTTCCGATAAGAGAAAGGGGTAGCGAATTCCAAAAAGTAAAAGATTGTTTCAATCTGTCTGCTAGAGCAACAAAGTTTTCCTGAAACAAATTTGAATATTTCCTTGTCACTTTTACTCCCAAGTAAGTGAATTGATCCCGGACAATCCTAAACTGATAACTTGTAAAAGAGCACTTTAAAGCAGCCTTGTTTACCGGAAAAAGCTCACTCTTGCCTAGATTCAGCTTGTACCCTGAGATTGATCCAAACTTTTTAAGAACAGATAGGGCACGTGGCAATGAGGTATCGGGGTTGGAGATAAACAAAAGGAGGTCGTCAGCATATAGCGAGACTTTCTGCTCCCAGCCCGCCCTGATTATGCCTTGAATGGCATCATTAGAGCGTAGTGCAATGGCGAGAGGCTCGATTGCCAAAGCAAACAACAAGGGGGAGAGTGGGCAACCCTGTCTGGATCCGCGGTGCAAGGGAAAATAGTCAGAGGACAAGTTATTAGTCCGTACCGAAGCCATGGGGGAAAAATAAAGAATCTTTATCCACGCAATGAATTTGGGGCCAAAGCCAAATCTATAAAGGGCAGCTGTTAGGTAATCCCACTCAACGCGGTCAAACGCTTTTTCGGCATCAAGTGAGACCACCACCTCCGGGTCCTCCGACGCTGGGGAGTACAGTATATTCATAAGGCTCCTTATATTGAAAAATAAATACCTATTTCTCACAAAGCCAGTCTGGTCAGAGTGTATTACTTGGTGCAGCAAGCCTTCCATACGGATGGCTAAAAGCTTAGCTAGGATTTTGTAATCACAGTTTAAAAGTGAGATTGGGAGATAGGATCCACATTCCAGGGGGTCTTTGTTTTTCTTTAGTAGTAATGAAATTGAAGCCTGATAAAGACTAGGCGGTAGCTTTGAAGTATTGAGGCACTCTGCAAATAGTCGAGACAAGAATGGGCAAAGCAGACCAGAAAACGCCCTGTAAAATTTGGTTGGAAAACCGTCCGGACCCGGTGATTTACCACTTTTCATTGCGGACACTGCTGTTGCAATCTCCTCAAGCGTAAATTCTTCTTCTAGATAGTCATGGGAGTCTGTATTAATTGAATGCGTATTCAAGCCATTAAAGAAGGAGTCAATCAGCAAGGGGCCTTGAGGGGATTCAGAGGTGTATAGCACAGAATAAAATTATTTAAATTGATCATTGATCTCTTTATGTATAACTGTGGTGGCACCAGACGGGGTCCTTATTTGTGGGATTAAACGTGAGGTCTCAGATTTACGGATCTGATGCGCAAGGAGTTTACTGGCCTTGTCGCCTTGTTCATAGACTTTGTATCGAGCTCGCAAGAGTAACTGTTCAGCTTGCCTGGTAGAAAGCTCATCAAATTCAGATTGGAGTAGTTGGCGCTCTTTATGCAGATCAGAGGAAGGATCCGTAGCATACTTCTCATCCAGTGTGGCTATGGACTCGCTCAGGTCCCGAAGTCGCTGGGAGCGAACTCTGTTTTGGTTGGCTGTATAAGAAATCATTTGGCCACGTAGGTATGCTTTGAGAGACTCCCATATGGTAGAGCAGGACATACCTGGTGTTGAATTAGTTTCTAGGAATAAGGTGATTTCAGAAGAGATGAAATTGACAAACTCCTTATCTGAGAGTAAAATGGGGTTGAGACGCCATTGATAACACATAGGAGGTCGCTGGGGAAACTCTAGTTCAAGCACTAATGGTGAATGGTCAGAGATAACAATACTCTCGTAAGTACACTGCCGAAGGTTAGGCAGAAGTTTTTTCTCCAAAAAGAAGTAATCAATCTGGGAGTATGTTTGATGAACATGAGAATTAAAGGAATATTGTCTATCTGTAGGATGTAGGAAACGCCAGGCCTCAAACATAGCATATTTCTGAAGAAAGGATTGAATAAGTAGGGCACATTTAGATGGGCCTGTATTTGTTTGTGAGGACTTGTCAAGAACTGGGGACATTTTACAGTTGAAATCCCCCCCTAAAATCAACAAATGAGAATCTAAATTGGGAATAGTAGACAGAAAGGAAGAAATGAAACTTGTGCCATCCCAATTGGGAGCATAAACACTAGCCAAAACAAGAGGGGTAGAAAACAGTTCACCGGTTATTATGACGTATCATTCCTTAGGATCAGCAATAACCTCAGAAGCTACAAAGGGAGTAGCTTTATCAACCAGAATAGCAGCACCTCTTGATTTACTATGAAAGTTTGATTGGAACACTTGACCAAACCAGTCCTTACGCATCCTAAAATGCTCACCAGTCCTCAAGTGAGTCTCTTGTAGAAATGCAATATTTGCATTCAAACCCTTTAAGTGTGTCAACACCCTCTTACGCTTCACCGGGTTGTTAACCCCTTTGGTATTCCAAGAAATGTACTTGATCGTATTATTTCGGCCCCTCTGGGCATTCCCGTTATTCAACCCTGTCATTAGAGCATAGAATGGAAAAGCAATGAGCGCCCAAAACCCCAGAATAACTTGTATAACTTGAGTAATAATGTAAATGTTTGGAAAAAGTACAGAAAAAAAAAAGACAGAATGACAACATTAGAACTGAACAATTCAACCTGCCCACCCACCCCCTCCCCCCATTCCAGACAATACCTCCCCAAACGAGGTACAAGCCTAAATAGAACATGTTCTCTTCGCACAGTATGTCTGTGAGAGTGCGGTCTTAAACCTAAACCCACAGTCCCGCTCTTTAAAGTCGCGTTTTGTTAGTGGATCAAGCAGCAAAAAGAAAGATTTGTATGTATTTTTTCAAATTAAAAAAAGGTGAATCCCTTGTGCAAACGGAATGACAAAAGCACCACTTGTGGATGTATATAATTGTATTCTCAGTCTTATAACAGGCATTGAGAGGGAAAATAAATCAAATGTATAAAGGCTCTCAGCCAAAAATCTAATTTGAAGTAAGGAAATCGTAGTAAGACAATCAAAAATAATAGTAATTATAATAGTAGTCTAGTTGAAGCTGAGACAGCTTACAACCAATACCAAAAAACTATGTGTGCGCAACGTTGAACGTTTGCTGGGCATAACTGAAGCTCAAAACTTTTAAAATTAAAGTGAGGCCCCAAAAACCGTGTAGCCTAGGGAGACATGTACTGTTAAATGGGTCAATGCAAATGGATGATGTGAAAAAATAACCAAAAATATTTTGAGTCACCGAGACCATGTGTAAACAAACTAAATAGGTGAGCGAGATAAGGCACGCACACTAGACGATCAAAACATTAGACCACCTCAAATAAGCCTGAATAGTTTCACCAACTATACAAGACTAGCCTGTTATGTCTAAGCATAATTGTACCACAAGTGGGTTACTTACTATCCACAGTACGCAAGCAACAGTTGCTGAACTGTGAGCATATTCAAGACTTCTTGATGTGACGTTGAATGTGAGCCATAGCCTCATCCGGAGATTCAAATGTGTAGTCTTTACCCTCGTGAGATATCCATAAACGGGCCGGGAATCGCAGTCCATACTTTACACTTGGATGGTCCCGAAGTACTCGTTTGGCCTGTCCGAAAGCTGCCTGCTGCCTGGAAACAGTGGGTGAGTAGTCCTGGTAGATGGAAAAGCTCTGTCCTTGAAAGCTCAGAGTGGTATTGCGGGCTCGTCGGAGGATCTCCATCTTCTCATGAAAAAAGTTCACTCGAAGAATTATGTCACGGGGCCTCTCCCCATCCCGGGGCTTTGGGCGCAGCGACCGGTGGGCTCGATCAATCAGGGACTTTACATCTAAGGCAAGAACATCCTTCAGCAGTCCTGAAACGAAATCCGTGGCGCGATGCATTTCGGCGGACTCTGGGACCGATACAAGTCTCAGATTATTGCGGCGAGATAATCCCTCTAGACTCACGCAGCTCTCCTTCACCTTTTTCAAATCCGCAGCTAGGCGTTTAACTTCAGCCTCCAGGGATGTAGTTAAATCGGAGACATTAGTAGCGGAGGCCTCCAGTGCCGCAATCGTTGTAGTGTGTGACGCAGTTGTTGTTTTGAGTATTGTGATTGCTGGCGCAGTTTCGTTCCGCAGGATGGTTAAATCTGCTTTTAAAGTATTTGAAACCTCCTGTATTCTGGCCTCAACCACCCGGGTGTTCCGGTTCCGGTTGGAGCGAGCGGTCGCATTCGCACTTCGCTCTGCAGGTTGTATAACTTTTTCATTACATTTCATTATAGTACAACGGTTGATTTGTCTAATCTTAGCAATTCTTCTTAGCTAGCTACATAGCCGTCCTTGTATCAGAGATAATTGCATAATTATCGTATTTCGTCGCCCTAACGTAGCCTTCACTGCTATTCGCCCAGGAGCTAGCAAACGCTAGCTAACGCACACAGATGAGCATCACTGTAGTGCTATTCACTCAACTGTACGACTTGATTAGTTTACTGTTAGCTAGCTACATAATCTTAGCCATTCTTCTTAGCTAGCTACATAGCCGTCCCTGTATCAGAGATAATTGCATTAATTATCGTATTTCGTATTTCGTCGCCCTAACGTAGCCTTCACTGCTATTCGCCCAGGAGCTAGCAACGCTAGCTAACGCACACAGATTAGCATCACTGTAGTGCTATTCACTCAACTGTACGACTTGATTAGTTCAGTGTTAGCTAGCTACATAGCTGTCTTTGTTTCCAAGATAATTGTGTAGTTTAGTGTGTGTAGCCTTGGAGTGATTATCTTAATTCACTGAGGTTCGCTAGCCAGCTATTTGTCGTCCTTAACGTAGGAGACTCTGCTAGCTAGCCAACAGCTAACAGCTAGCCACCGTCTACTGAATAGAACCCAACAACCCGGTCGCATTCACAGGTAGTATCACATTTTCATTTCATTACAGTACAACGGTTTGATTTGTTTGATCGTAGCTAGCTACATAGCTAGCTACATAGCCGTCTTTGTTTCAAAGATAATTGTGTAGTCTAGACCGATTTCCTAGGTTAGCTAGCCAGCTATTGTCGTTCTTTTAACTCAACGTAACGTAAACAACACTGCTAGCTAGCCAGCTAGCCCCGAACAGCAGCACTGTAGAAATTATTACACTCAACGGAACGACTTGATTAGTGTAGTGTCAACAACGCAGCTACTGCCAGCTAGCCTACTTTAGCAGTACTGTATCATTTTAATCATTTTAGTCAATAAGATTCTTGCTACGTAAGCTTAACTTTCTGAACATTCGAGACGTGTAGTCCGCTTGTCATTCAATTTCCTTGCATTAGCGTAGCCTTTTCTGTAGCCTGTCAACTATGTGTCTGTCTATCCCTGTTCTCTCCTCTCTGCACAGACCATACAAACGCTCCACACCGCGTGGCCGCGACCACCCTAACCTGGTGGTCCCAGCGCGTACGACCCACGTGGAGTTCCAGGTCTCTGGTAGCCTCTGGAACTGCCAATCTGCGGCCAACAAGGCAGAGTTCATCTCAGCCTATGCCTCCCTCCAGTCCCTTGACTTCTTGGCACTGACGGAAACATGGATCACCACAGATAACACTGCTACTCCTACTGCTCTCTCCTCGTCCGCCCACGTGTTCTCGCACACCCCGAGAGCTTCTGGTCAGCGGGGTGGTGGCACCGGGATCCTCATCTCTCCCAAGTGGTCTTTCTCTCTTTCTCCCCTTACCCATCTGTCTATTGCCTCCTTTGAGTTCCATGCTGTCACAGTTACCAGCCCTTTCAAGCTTAACATCCTTATCATTTATCGCCCTCCAGGTTCCCTCGGAGAGTTCATCAATGAGCTTGATGCCTTGATAAGCTCCTTTCCTGAGGACGGCTCACCTCTCACAGTTCTGGGCGACTTTAACCTCCCCACGTCTACCTTTGACTCATTCCTCTCTGCCTCCTTCTTTCCACTCCTCTCCTCTTTTGACCTCACCCTCTCACCTTCCCCCTACTCACAAGGCAGGCAATACGCTTGACCTCATCTTTACTAGATGCTGTTCTTCCACTAACCTCATTGCAACTCCCCTCCAAGTCTCCGACCACTACCTTGTATCCTTTTCCCTCTCGCTCTCATCCAACACTTCCCACACTGCCCCTACTCGGATGGTATCGCGCCGTCCCAACCTTCGCTCTCTCTCCCCGCTACTCTCTCCTCTTCCATCCTATCTTCTCTTCCCTCTGCTCAAACTTTCTCCAACCTATCTCCTGATTCTGCCTCCTCAACCCTCCTCTCCTCCCTTACTGCATCCTTTGACTCCCTATGTCCCCTATCCTCCAGGCCGGCTCGGTCCTCCCTCCCGCTCCGTGGCTCGACGACTCATTGCGAGCTCACAGAACAGGGCTCCGGGCAGCCGAGCGGAAATGGAGGAAAACTCGCCTCCCTGCGGACCTGGCATCCTTTCACTCCCTCCTCTCTACATTTTCCTCCTCTGTCTCTGCTGCTAAAGCCACTTTCTACCACTCTAAATTCCAAGCATCTGCCTCTAACCCTAGGAAGCTCTTTGCCACCTTCTCCTCCCTCCTGAATCCTCCCCCCTCCCTCCTCCCTCTCTGCAGATGACTTCGTCAACCATTTTGAAAAGAAGGTCGATGACATCCGATCCTCGTTTGCTAAGTCAAACGACACTGCTGGTTCTGCCCACACTGCCCTACCCTATGCTCTGACCTCTTTCTCCCTCTCTCTCCAGATGAAATCTCGCGTCTTGTGACGGCCGGCCGCCCAACAACCTGCCCGCTTGACCCTATCCCCTCCTCTCTTCTCCAGACCATTTCCGGAGACCTTCTCCCTTACCTCACCTCGCTCATCAACTCATCCCTGACCGCTGGCTACGTCCCTCCCGTCTTCAAGAGAGCGAGAGTTGCACCCCTTCTGAAAAAACCTACACTCGATCCCTCCGATGTCAACAACTACAGACCAGTATCCCTTCTCTCTTTTCTCTCCAAAACTCTTGAGCGTGCCGTCCTTGGCCAGCTCTACCGCTATCTCTCTCAGAATGACCTTCTTGATCCAAATCAGTCAGGTTTCAAGACTAGTCATTCAACTGAGACTGCTCTTCTCTGTATCACGGAGGCGCTCCGCACTGCTAAAGCTAACTCTCTCTCCTCTGCTCTCATCCTTCTAGACCTATCGGCTGCCTTCGATACTGTGAACCATCAGATCCTCCTCTCCACCCTCTCCGAGTTGGGCATCTCCGGCGCGGCCCACGCTTGGATTGCGTCCTACCTGACAGGTCGCTCCTACCAGGTGGCGTGGCGAGAATCTGTCTCCTCACCACGCGCTCTCACCACTGGTGTCCCCAGGGCTCTGTTCTAGGCCCTCTCTTATTCTTGCTATACACCAAGTCACTTGGCTCTGTCATAACCTCACATGGTCTCTCCTATCATTGCTATGCAGACGACACACAATTAATCTTCTCCTTTCCCCCTTCTGATGACCAGGTGGCGAATCGCATCTCTGCATGTCTGGCAGACATATCAGTGTGGATGACGGATCACCACCTCAAGCTGAACCTCAGCAAGACGGAGCTCCTCTTCCTCCCGGGAAGGACTGCCCGTTCCATGATCTCGCCATCACGGTTGACAACTCCATTGTGTCCTCCTCCCAGAGCGCTAAGAACCTTGGCGTGATCCTGGACAACACCCTGACGTTCTCAACTAACATCAAGGCGGTGTCCCGTTCCTGTAGGTTCATGCTCTACAACATCCGCAGAGTACGACCCTGCCTCACACAGGAAGCGGCGCAGGTCCTAATCCAGGCACTTGTCATCTCCCGTCTTGATTACTGCAACTCGCTGTTGGCTGGGCTCCCTGCCTGTGCCATTAAACCCCTACAACTCATCCAGAACGCCGCAGCCCGTCTGGTGTTCAACCTTCCCAAGTTCTCTCACGTCACCCCGCTCCTCCGCTCTCTCCACTGGCTTCCAGTTGAAGCTCGCATCCGCTACAAGACCATGGTGCTCGCCTACGGAGCTGTGAGGGGAACGGCACCTCAGTACCTCCAGGCTCTGATCAGGCCCTACACCCAAACAAGGGCACTGCGTTCATCCACCTCTGGCCTGCTCGCCTCCCTACCACTGAGGAAGTACAGTTCCCGCTCAGCCCAGTCAAAACTGTTCGCTGCTCTGGCCCCCAATGGTGGAACAAACTCCCTCACGACGCCAGGACAGCGGAGTCAATCACCACCTTCCGGAGACACCTGAAACCCCACCTCTTCAAGGAATACCTAGGATAGGGTAAGTAAGGGTAAGTAATCCTTCTCACCCCCCTTCTCACCCCCCCCAACAAGATTTAGATGCAAGTGGCTGTTCCACTGGTTGTCATAAGGTGTATGCACCAATTTGTAAGTCGCTCTGGATAAGAGCGTCTGCTAAATGACTTAAATGTAAATGTAATGTAAATGTTTTCATTTCAACTATCTCAGAGCATAGTAGTTTGATGGCCTCGAGAATGTTCATTTCAGCGCCGCCAGGCCAAGCCGCGCCCCCGGTTAAAGTGTGCGTCCCCGGGCCCTCAGACTCAGGAGAGGGCGGTGATGAGAGCGGGTTTTCTCAAAGTCATGCTTTTGGCCTTATGTTTGGTCGACATGCTGACATTCGGAAGCAAAGTAGTCTTGTTTTTTTACGGAAAGGGATCACCAAATTAATATTTGAAAATAAATACGGTTCTGCTGCAGAATTCACATAAACTTTAAGAATACCACGGGAGCAAACGGAAAACACGTCAGTCGCACATGGCGTCCCCTACCATCCCCCCGGTATGAAGTAATATTGAGAGAGGAGTCAAGGGTCTGATCCATAAAATTCCCTGCGGCACCGGAATCCACTAAAGCTGTTGACACAGGACTTGTGGAACAGTCAACCAATGAGATGGACACCAAAAAGAGCCCAGCAGGAAGTGATGAAGATGGAATACTCACTCCTGGCCCAGGGGATGGCAGATCACGTGATGTCCCTCTGTTCTAGTAGATCACGGATTCGGACATGCTGGACACCGCTGGAGCCTGTGCCCTCATTGACCACAGTACAGACAGAACCCCAGTTGTATCCATCTGCGGCACTCCGCCGCGGGGAAGCGTGTGACCCCTATCTCCATGGGCTCAGGCTCTGAACCCAAGTGTTCGCCGAAGGAGGGGAGAGAAGTGATGAGAATGCCGATGCTCCCGGAGAGTGCATACTCGGCAGCCGCCTGATCCCCCTGCCGTGATTGAAGTAGACGCTCACCTCCCTCTCTGCCCTCCGGGGAATGATCAAAGATACATTTAAAACAGAGCCATGAACCCCTCATAGGAATTTAGCTCCTCCTCTCCTCTCTCCCAGATGGCCGTAGCCCATTCCAATGCCCGCCCTGTCAGCAGAGAAATAACCGTGGCAACCTTAGACCTTTTGGTGGTGGGGGCCACTATCTGGTGTGTAAAATAAAGGGAGCACTGAAGTAGGAGGCCACAGCATTTAGATGGGGTACCGTCATATTTCTCGGGGAGGAATAAACGGGTATCGCTGACCTGAGCGGGTTGCTGAATGGGCTGTTGGGCTGGCTCACGGGGTAGGTTGGCTCTAGAGTATCCTCCGCTATTAGGATGCAGTGCCTCCCGGGGATGTTCGAGACGCTGCAAACTGCGAAGAACCTCTTCCGTGGCTGTCCCTAGTTGTGCCTGCTGGTCATGGTGCTGACGCAGAAGACAACCCTGTTTGTCCACCATCTGAGAGATATCCATTGGTAAACAAGTGTTAAGTGTTAAACAAATCAAAATGTATTTTATACTTCAGATTCTTCAAAGTAGCCACCCTTCACCTTGATGACAGCTTTGCACACTCTTGGCAGCTAGATAGCATGCTCTAATTGTAATGGTCGCATTTGCGCCCCGCTAATTCACAGTTATTTCCATGCTAACTGTAACGAAGTTCGTCTGTTGTTTGAAGAGAGTCAGACCGAAATGCAGCGTGTAGGTTACTCATGACTTTTAATGAAGATAATGCGGTACATGAAATAACTGAAAATACAAAAACAACAAACGAGTGAAACTAATTACAGCCTATCTGGTGACTAACACAGAGACAGGTACAATCACCCACGAAATACAACGCGCACTCAGGCTACCTAAATACGGTTCCCAATCCGAGACAACGAGAATCAGCTGACTCCAATTAGGAATCGCCCCAGGCAGCCAAGCCTAACTAGACACACCCCTAATAATACACACTCCCAATTAATACAAACCCCAATACGAAATACAACATATAAACCCATGTCACACCCTGGCCTACCCAAACATATAACAAAAACACAAGATACAATGACCAAGGCGTGACACTAACAGACAAATCTACAGCCATCAACATACTGTTGTCCTGCACATCTAATGTGCTTCCTTGTGTCTATTGTCAGAATAAACACCAATGAACTGGGACCGCTGGCTGGGTTTTCCTTTCTTAAAAAAACAAACAAAGCAAGAGAGTTACTAAGTATAATCACATCTGTTACATTAGCTTCCACCATAGCTGCATCCATTATTTAGTTTTGCCTTAGATAATACAGAATACACATGTATGAGCTACAAATGAACTCGCAAATCCAACTTAGTTAGCTAACATTAGCTAGCCTATAGCTAGCTAGCCTGCCTGCCTCGCTAACGTTATCAAATGATAACGTCACATAACCAGCAGTATGTAGACAATACATATGCTTGTATGAGCTACGACCTAACTAAGTAATGAGGTAGCGTTAACTAGCCTGTTAGCTAACATTAGCTCGCCTGTCTCGCTAGCTAGTATTAGATAGCCTGCCTCGCTTTATCAAAAGTTAGCTACCTATATAAACAGCAATTGCGTTATTTAACGTCATTAGCTAAGTCATACCAGAGAGATCTGGTCATTGCACACCAAGCTAGCATTACTGGTGCAGACTTGGGGACCGACAAACTCCAACCACTTATTCCGCATACTAGGGACCTTCGGCAGGGCATGCAAACTATATATGGTCAACCCATATATGGCTTTTCAGCCAGCTGTCCTTTTAACGAGTTGGGGGGTGATGAAACAATGGAGCCCTATTCAATGAAGGGAAGTGGGCGGAGTGGCAATTTGCACGTGGAGCTTGGATGAAAGGGGGCAGGATTTATTGACATAATTTGAATCCAAACCCAACCTTCATTCACTCGTTGTGACGCACTAAGGTTGCAAAACTCAGTTTTAGACAAGACTGACTTCATTAACAAATTTATGCTATTAACACTTTGTAGTCCATTTTGACACTATGATAAATGTCTCTGACTCATATATTATCGACGCCACGTAGGCCATTTTCAAAGGGATCAGTTACTTTTTAATGGCAGTTGCTCTTTAATGATTAAGAACTTAAGAACTGGACTGGTTTGAAGCCCTATGCTATGTCCAGGCACTGGCTAATTACGTTTGATCTAAACGGAAATGTTGAAACCAGCAGTAATTGTGCATACTGACATTTTAAAGCTCTAACTCATGCTGTATTTAGCACCCTCTTCATTCAAAAAGAGTTGGGCGTGAGAAAATCAGAAGTAGTTTGAAGGAGTTATGCCCACTAAAGAACTCCTAATACTTTAACTTGACACAAGAGTTCAAAACCTCAAACCTGAAATGTCTTCTCCATCGACTCCTAGTGCTGAGTGATGAGCATGGCCTTATGTAGGCACATATGTTTTTTTGTCTGTCTGTTCCCAGGCATCTTGAACAACTAAGACGGTGCAATCAGCATCCATCAACCCTGGTCAAATAACCAGAGAGAGAGCAAGGCTTCCACTGTTACAGGGCAAATGGCCAATTGATGCCATCTCCTGCGAACGTGGGACATGCAGGGTAAAACAATTATCTCCCAGGTAGGGCCGTGCTGACTGGCTGAGAGACAGGGATCAGAGAGAGAGAGAGAGAGAGAGAGAGAGGCATGGGTAAAGGAGAGGGGGGAGACTAGAGATGAGGGAGGAAAGAAGGAAGAGGGACTGAGACCAGGAGACCGGGAACGGTGAGCCTCCTCCTGTGGCAGTGTTCCGCTGTGTTGTCGCCTCTGTGGTGGGGGACTTGTTTCCTCCGTCGTTTGTCGCCGCTCCGCTCTGTACCCACTGCCCTCTCCCCTCTTCCTTAATGAGTGTGGATGCCCCACTGCCTCGGAAACCTCAGCACCTGCCGTGGGTGGCGAGGGGTTAATCCTCGGTGGGTCTCTCCCTCTCCCTGACGCCCCTGGGCGGGCTGCGGAGGAGCAGGCAGGAAGAGCTGACAGCAGCAGTAGTGGCGGCGGAGAGGAGAGGGTGACAGGAGGCACAGATACCCTCGGGTTCCCCCCGTAGCACGCTAGAATGAGTTGTTTCAGACGCTGCTGGAAGCCTGACAACTGGCCTTCATAAATTACAAAATGAAGATTGATAATCGCTTCTCAGCCTCACCTCCTCCTCCACGCGGGTGCACACACAAAGTATGCACGCACACCTGCAAGTACACACACACACAAGGAAGATTTATGTGAAAATCACTGTCATTTGCAGCATGCTTGTTTGTTGTCAGGCACCAGGTTAGCTGCTCTCCTCCTCTCTTCCCTTCTTCATGCTCTGCCAATTAGATAAAAGAGGTCCACAGGCTGTGAGGAGTGTGGAGAAGAAGTGTGTATTACAGGCTGTAAGGCCTGGGCGAGGACCGGGTGAATAGGAAAACTCATACATGTTTTATTTATATGGAGGAAAAACAACTCCTGAGGAGGCATCTCTTGCTTGTGCTGAGAGAGAGAGAGTGAGAGAGAGAGAGAGAGAGAGAGAGAGAGAGTGAGAGAGAGAGAGAGAGAGAGAGAGAGAGAGAGAGAGAGAGAGAGAGAGAGAGAGAGAGAGAGTGAGAGAGAGAGAGAGAGAGAGAGAGAGAGAGAGAGAGAGAGAGAGAGAGAGAGAGAGAGAGAGAGAGAGAGAGAGAGAGAGAGAGAGAGAGAGAGAGAGTGAGAGAGAGAGAGAGAGAGAGAGAGAGAGAGAGAGAGAGAGAGAGAGAGAGAGAGAGAGAGAGAGAGAGAGAGAGAGAGAGTGAGAGAGAGAGAGAGAGAGAGAGAGAGAGAGAGAGAGAGAGAGAGAGAGAGAGAGAGAGAGAGAGAGAGAGAGAGAGAGAGAGAGAGAGAGAGAGTGAGAGAGAGAGAGAGAGAGAGAGAGAGAGAGAGAGAGAGAGAGAGAGAGAGAGAGAGAGAGAGAGAGAGAGAGAGAGAGTGAGAGAGAGAGAGAGAGAGAGAGAGAGAGAGAGAGAGAGAGAGAGAGAGAGAGAGAGAGAGAGAGAGAGAGAGAGAGAGAGAGAGAGAGAGAGAGAGAGAGAGAGAGAGAGAGAGAGAGAGAGAGAGAGAGAGAGAGAGAGAGAGAGAGAGAGAGAGAGAGAGAGAGAGAGAGAGAGAGAGAGAGAGAGAGAGAGAGAGAGAGAGAGAGAGAGAGAGAGAGAGAGAGAGAGAGAGAGAGAGAGAGAGAGAGAGAGAGTGAGAGAGAGAGAGAGAGAGAGAGAGAGAGAGAGAGAGAGAGAGAGAGAGAGAGAGAGAGAGAGAGAGAGAGAGAGAGAGAGAGAGAGAGAGTGAGAGAGAGAGAGAGAGAGAGAGAGAGAGAGAGAGAGAGAGAGAGAGAGAGAGAGAGAGTGAGAGAGAGAGAGAGAGAGAGAGAGAGAGAGAGAGAGAGAGAGAGAGAGAGAGAGAGAGAGAGAGAGAGAGAGAGAGAGAGAGAGAGAGAGAGAGAGAGAGAGAGAGAGAGAGTGAGAGAGAGAGAGAGAGAGAGAGAGAGAGAGAGAGAGAGAGAGAGAGAGAGAGAGTGAGAGAGAGAGAGAGAGAGAGAGAGTGAGAGAGAGAGAGAGAGAGAGAGAGAGAGAGAGAGAGAGAGAGAGAGAGAGAGAGAGAGAGAGAGAGAGAGAGAGAGAGAGAGAGTGAGAGAGAGAGAGAGAGAGAGAGAGAGAGAGAGAGAGAGAGGAGGAGCACTTTGAAGCACCGTGGGGCACATGGAAGGACCATGGGTGGGGTGGTTGTTATGCGACAGAGTGTTGGGGCCTACACAGCGTTCCATTTTGAACTCTTTGGCTCCCAAACGAAGGGAAGGGATGCAGTGCTACCTAGACGGCACAATGAAGGTCAAACACAAGTTAGCTGGAACTTTGAAGAGACGTCACAACTTTTTATGAACAAAACTGGAGAGAAGGACTCTTACACAGGGACGGGGATAATAAAAAAAAAACGAAACAAACTCAATACAGGCTGCCGAGCTCATTCTCTTACAGACACAAGTCTCGATTTTTCTCCTCTACTCTCTCTATAAGGGTCTCTCTTATGTTGTGATTACATTGCACCTATCCTGGTTACTATGTCTGTGAGGAGTTGGAAAGAACTGTATGAAATATCATACTGACTGCCCTGTTATGGCATATGAAAAGGCTGGGAATCACTAAAGCCAGCAAATGAAATCAGGACTGGCTAAGAGAGGTGGGGTATGAATGTTTCCATATCAATTTTGTCCTTCCAACCCTCCCAAAAGGAATTCAGTGGGGAATAAATAAAGAACATTTAACCGCTCTCGTTTTCCTCGTTGCCTCCGGCCGTGTTAAATTCAGGGCACTTCACGAGAGATTGATGCTCCTCTATCTGATGCGTTACGAATGTCTGCAGGGATCCGGCGCCACCCACCCTCCTAAAACCGCCCAGCATCAGCATAACGAGCAGCCGAAGCAGCGGCCAGCAACACACTCCACTCTGAGAAGTTTATCGACTTGTGAAATCGCATTCAGAACATCCCTTTTTTTTCTGAGACCAATAACCTTGGCTTGTAAGTTGCTTACTCAACAGACCTTATTACGGGTTTGGGGGGGGAGGGGGGGCTGTTACTGTCACTTCTATTGAAAGGTCAGCATCGCTGTTAGCTGCCGCTCCCCATTTCATTATGATCACGCCATTATCATAAGCTGATTCACAAATTGGCATGGTGGGAGGGCAGAGTGTGGGGGTTAACAGCAGGGATGACCAGGGGGCGGGGGGGCAGGGTAGGGGAGTAGAAGGGGTGCAGACAACAAAAAACCTCCTCGCTCAGAGAGCAGAACGAGACTCGTCCGTCTCCCATCCTCTCCTTGTCACTGGTAAATTGGCAGCCGTCCAACGAATGACAGAGCGAGAGAGAGAGAACCCTTACATGCAGACACACTAGGATGTCTCCAGGGCCTGTCAGTGAGGAGAGGAGAGGAGGGGTGGAACACAGCACCAAAGAACAGGGAGAGAGAGAGAGAAAAGTCAAATAAAGCTGACTGATACTTTCTCCTTTCTCCGTCAGACGGTCTAAAATGCCAAACATGATGTAAATCATGGTCCCATGACCATCCATCCTGGTTCGTTGTCAGTTTCCTGCAGGCCGTCTCCTGTCTTCGCCGGGTGATTTGGACAATTGTCTCGAAGTGAGAGACAGTCCAGGATGGATGTTTATTCAAAAGCGTCCCCGCTTCAATAGCCTGATGGCTGACATATTTCAGTACCGGGGCACATCACCATCAAAAGGGGCACCTTCGAGCATTAGTCTCCCTGTACTGAACAATAAATAATTGAATATGCTATAGGGGTGATATGAGCGGAAGAAAGGTGTATAAGGGATATGTCCCCATTTATCTCAACACCTATCTAAAGCGTCACCTGGGTTCAAGAAACTAATGGCTCAACATGTCTTTATATTCTATTGCACCATTCAAGTATTAGTACTGTGCACATTAGATTTTCGCACAATCCTGTTTAATGTGCAATAAAGGGCACTCATTCAGACCATATGCGGCAAGCGTGCGCGTGTGTGTGTAGGTGGGAGGCCTATCTCGGGTAGACGCATAGCGGTGACAGTTATGATGGGGTAACAAATGTGCGGGGAGCGTTCTGGCGCAAAATCAGTGCTGCTGAAACAGCAACCGGGTGCTACAGAACACATTGGCTGCGCTGAATGAGCTTACCCCCATAACAAGAGCTGGCCTGAGACCACGCAACGAGAGGTGCAATGTAAATGCAAGCTATAATTACCACTATTATTACCACTATTAAACTAGCACGGTCTCGAGCAGAACCGAGGACTGGAGAGCAATGGATGGAGGGAACAGAAAGGGGGGGGGGATACAGTACCCAAACAGAGTGAAAGAAAGAAAACAGCTAAAAGACTACATTTCATTTTGGCTCTGGTCCCAGTGTATATGTCCCCTCTGTGACCTGCCTGAGCATATTGACTTAACCCAGTCATCAAGGCTATGCAGCAATGTGTATATTTCTACAGGTGAGCAGTTAAAATGTTCCTAAAGCTAGGAGCCTGTCTGAGATGAACTACCTCCGGCCCTGTGGCCTCTCCAAAACATCCCCCTCAAACATAATCAGGCGTCTGTCAGAAACAAAGAGCGCTAGCTCCCAGAAGACGCTCGACATCGGAAATAACTGCAAGTTTAAATAATTTTCAAAAACAGCAGGCCAATACATTTCCACGAGCGGAGGTTAATTTAGTAAGGGGAAACCTCGGTGCAATTACCCTGTCCGATTCCGCTCTCCTCTGTCTCCATGCCCCGAGGGCGCCAGTCTCTGAAATGTCACACAGAGGAATTATTTTTCACCTGAAGAATGCAGCTCTGAAAAACAGTCTAATCTGGACAGGCCTCAGCTAATAACATACAGCAGCACCTGTCACTGTATATTAGTTCATTAACTAACTCTTAGTCATTTGTTTTTTTCTTAATTCCTATCAAAATAGGAAAAGCCAAATTAGTACTTTTTAGTTCTTTCAACAAAGTTGGCAATGATGAGCGATCTGAGAGAAAGAGAGAGAGAGAGATTGTTCAGTGATTATATTAGACTGGCAGCTTGGTCTGACTTCAGCCAATTAGCTTGACTAAATGAAGTCTAAAAGTAATGGCGCTCGTACAGTTCAGTAATTAGCGAGGCTCATGTTTATCCAGGGCTCCTAAATGACTCCCACCCCATTACACGTGTTTTGGTGTCCTTAATATGACACGATGTGAGACGCATAACAGTCACACACAGGCTCTAGTACACCGACTGCCTCTGTCTACCCCACCCCCATCCCGCCCACCTATCTAAGCTCTCCTCCCATCATGCAGTTCTGTTTTGCGAGCGCCTGGATGGAAGGAGCTGCTATCTACAGCGACGCTCTACCATGTCTCTAATTATGACGGTATCTTCATCTAGTCAAATCATCCAGATCCCAATCAGATTTCCCCAGGCCCTGACGGGCTCCTACCGCCCAGGAAGAGAAGACTGAGCTGAGCTTCCATCCTATTTCCTTTTTTAATCAAAGTCTGACTCAAGCTGTTCCTGTGTGAAGGGAGAAACGATCATGCTGTGTCTTTTTGGAAACCAACGGGCAAACTATGCTGCCCAAAACACACTTGCCGGCTGGCACACTCAAAGACATCCAGGAACCAACAGTTGGGCTCTGGTCTGCATTGACGTGTGTGGGAAGTTGCTTAAATCAAACACGGCACAGTGTGGGCCTCTGGGGAAGTTTTGCAGTTTTACCCCCATTGAATAGTGGTCTGTAGTTATAGTATTTAGTTTTGGTTTGGAGCAAGTTTCTAACTCATTAGCTAGTAGACTTGCAGTGCAGCGCTATAGGTCTCAGAGTTCACCACACAGCACAACAAACAATGAAAAGAACCGAGGTTTACAGTCATTTCATAACCCTCGCCGCTGTACCAAGAGGCCATCATTTCATCACTACACTAAATCAGTACAGTATGATAATCTTAGCCAAAATAAACATGTTTCCGCCACAATCCATTCATATTCAATGTTGCTGTTTTATAAAAACCTGATCGAGAGCCAAGCTCATTTGCACATCAGAGGTCTGAGTTAGCAATCTCTCCAGGCCTCTTGCTTATTCCCCATCACTTCCCCGCCCATCCCAGCTAAATACTAACAAACCCAAACGGCAGGAGTCCAAAGACCTCGCATTAGAATTTATAAACAGTTTAAAGAGATAAGCAACACACTTACCATAAACACCCATGATGTTATAATATTCATAACAACTCCCCTCTGATATGGTAAATGGTAGCTGTAAATGCTAAATGTTGTTCTGAATATCTTGCTAGCTAATTGATTGTGACTCGTTCGTTAAGGGAGACGCGCACACAAGCGAGATGCGGATGGTTTTTGCTGCTTTTTTTTTCTCCCTGCTAGAGAAAACTGCATGCAGCAGGGTTTTCATCATCTAGACAAACTATTTGATCAGCCCTCTGAGAACTCAAAGCTGCTAACATAAGATATTGCAGAAAAGATATTGCAGAATGTGACATTTTGTATAGTTTGTTTTCTCTGGATGGAAATGAATATTAGAGACAAATACTTCACACTACAGTAAGCCTTGATCAACTTGGCAAGCAGAGGGGTATACTAAAGCAGATTCAGTAAGTTAGCCAGCTAACTTTGATAAAACACCAGAAATAACTATTTTCTTTATGGTTCACAGAGAAAGCTAAACTTTGATCTGTGTTGTTGATTGCTGAGTCAATTAGCCCAGAATATGCACTGAAGTTATTTTAGAATATGTGGGCAAGTTAGCTGGCTTACAAGTGCAGTTAGTGAGTCGCTGATGTGAAGTCTGTTTGCCCGAAAAAACATGAGCTACTTAGAAATGAATGCTGAGCATCGATTGGACACAAAGGAGAGCAAAAGCAAAACATGATGAATATGTGCCAAATCAATTACCAGCTGCTAACATAAACCCACTGGCTAATGAGGTGCACACAATTCAAAGGACATAATGTATGAGCGGGACCCAGGGAACAGGGGTGAGACTCTTGCTCTCTCTCAGTGTTAACGTACACGAAGCAGGCCCTCTCTCTCCTTCTCCCTCCCTCTCATTGATTTGGTTCTGAGAGCGTGGCGAGCACAGCATCCTGAAGGGGCCTTTTGAAGTGCACATTGTAGTGAGTCTCCTGTAACAAATCACCTCCTTAGCGCTCAAACAGAGAACCCATGATCAAACCGCCACATCTCCACACACACGGGCAGAGCCATGCAAAGGAGTGGAAAGTGAAATAACGAGGGGGAAGAGAGAGGGAGATGAGAAGGAATAATGGAGTGAGTGGGCATACACTCTGGCTCTGGCATGGTGGGGGGAAAACAAATCATCTGCTTTAGAAAAAACTCAATATGAAGAAAACAAGGTAAATACTGACAAAAGTATGGATGTAAGCTAGCAACACATCTGATTCGAGGTCTGTGTTGGTGTGTGTGTGTGTGTGTATTTTGTGCTGTGCGTGCAGAAAGCCCAAGCTCCATCACATATCAATGCCTCCACAACGGAAACACTCTGCACACACATTACATTGCACAGGTGTTGTAATAAATGTTTTAAAAAACAGCCCTAAAATGTAAAAACTCCCCCCTAATGTCCTCCACCTCTCCCTCCCATGTGTGTGTTCATTAACAGATTACAACAGCTGTGGCTAGAGTGCATTGAGAGGAGAGGGTGCTGCTGTAGCAAAAATCACAGATTGGATCTGAATGCACACACACACGCACACAGGGGGGTATCACTAGGCATCTGCGTGGAAGGAGCAGGTCCTAGAGGCGAGGGAGGAAAGCAGCTCTACAGTAACAGGCCCAGTGAGCCAAGCCTGTGTGGTTATGCTGCTCTCCAGAGGCCTGGAGTTGGGAGGAAACCCACAGACCCACACCTGAGAGAGAGAAGGAACCCGAGGGAGAGCCAGAAAGAAAGAGGGAGACAGAGAGGGAGTGAAGATGAAGAGGATGCAAAATGGTGGTGCAGATGACATCCAAAGAGAGAGAGAGAGAGAGAGAGAGAGAGAGAGAGAGAGAGAGAGAGAGAGAGAGAGAGAGAGAGAGAGAGAGAGAGAGAGAGAGAGAGAGAGAGAGCGATAGAGAGAGAGAGAGCGATAGAGAGAGAGAGAGCGATAGAGAGAGTGAGTGATAGAGAGAGAGAGAGAGAGAGAGAGAGAGAGAGAGAGAGAGAGAGAGAGAGAGAGAGAGAGAGAGAGAGAGAGAGAGATAGAGACGGAAAACGAAAGTGGCGAGACAGAGCCCCTCAGACCCACCCGGACTCCCTCAGCCTGGATGCAGTCTCCCTGTCTCTTTTCAGTCACCTGACCTGCCACATTATGATAATGCAATAAACGCAGCAGAAAAGCAAATCCCAATACTTGTAATTTCCTCTCCCGCGCGGACTTCATGTAAATGCTTGTGTCCGTCGCCATAGGGGGGAGCGAACAGGCAGCGCTGCCACACCGAGATAATAGCAAACGTGTTCGCAGGGGATGCTATTTTTACGACCACGTTCCCCAAATCCGATCCTTCAGCACATTTCTTCGGTAGACAAAGGTTCTCTTTTTTTTTCTTCTTCATGTACCTATTTCAATTAATATTCAGTGGAGAGTGAAAGTACAGAAATCAATTTATCATGCTCCGGAATCAAAGTTGTTCTGTTTCTTTGATAATGGTGTAACAGACATTTACATACCGTGGAGCTCAATGTGATCCTTGTCCCAGACTGTCTTGTCTGTTTTCCCTACTTCCCATCCTCCCACAGCACAAAAGATGCACTCTTTCTTTCCCTGTCAGTCCTTTGACATCCAGTGTGTGTGTGTGTGTGTGTTTGTCCGTGATGTGAGTGCACTACACTTGTTATTCCCCGGGTTGTGATGTGACTCCAGACTTCTGCCTCAGTGTTTACAGCTCTGTGTGCTTGTTTCCTACTCAGGACGAACACTGACAATGATGATGAATAAGTGAAGAGTCTCTTTCTATCTCCCCCACTCTCTCTCTCTCTCTCTCTCTCTCTCTGTGGCCTGGTGCTTTCTTTTCTTTATCCCGACTGTTCCCCAGTCTCTCCTCTGGCAGGAGGACATACAGGCTTCCTGGAATGGGAATGCTCTCAGAGGGGTCTAGGGACAAACACATGGATAGAGGGGAAAAACACCTGTTTATCACAGACTTCAGTGGGAATATGCAGGATTGTGTGTGTGTGTGTGTGTGTGTGAGAGGAAATGATACACTCCGAGAGAAAAGGGAATGCATTAAACAGAGTTCTCTCCTGTGGCAATACACACACACGCACCCTCCCACCCAGCCTTTCTCTCCTCTCCCAAAGGACACCTTTATTAACCCCTACCCTACTAATTAAAGAGCTCCAACACTATAGCACACTAACTAAATGGTATTTATTTATCTCCCGACTAGAGACAGGCTCCTCTGTAAATACCTAGTTACAGTGGGTTATAGGCCCAGCAAAGACATCATTATATACCAGTCACTTAGGGTTAATGCCCGGCCTGACAAAGAGCGCATTATAAAAGCTTTTTCCCGCTGAAATGTGTCGGGTAAAGGCCATAAACAAGCTCCTTTTAACATGTTTTGGCGCTGGGAAGGATCCTCGTTCGTCTTGCTTACTGGGGCTGTTGTGGAATGTAAACAGGAAGACGTGGTTCGGGTTTTAATTCAGTCTCGTATTATGCAACATCAAGTGCCTCCTCGCCTCAATTAAAACAGACGATCACATTAGGCCTTAAATCTTTAACACAGCCGGCTGAAAGGAACCATGACTGGCTAATAGTGTGTAATGCCTTTTGTCTGTGAGATGTGGGGGGGGAAATCCGTATCGTCAGTAAAAACAATGCATCAATTAAGCAATTAGCCGGAGTGCCGCAAACGAACAGAACAAACTGGGCAGCTATCCAAGCCCTCCCTCCTCCATCCCCAATAAGGCAGGCAGGCACCATGCCAAGGGGCTTGTAGCGTTCATTATGAAACATCACAGAGCAGAGGGTTGCCTTTCATTCTGCCAGAGTGGAGGCATTTGTCTGCCAGCCAGAGGAGTGGAGGCGAGTGGAGGAGAGGAGATGTTTTGTTCCAGCAGATGTTGATGTTGTTAGCGGGGTGGAGGGGTAGCGAAGGGCACATGGCTCGGTCAGGCCTGATGCTTAGTTGGTGGGAAACTATGGGTTGGTGGAGGGGGGAGGCACAACAAAGCAACGTGCCATGGCCCTCTTCACTCAAACACAGATTAATTAAGCCATCAAAGCAGGCCTGCAGTGGCAGCCGGAGCTTAATTGTGGTAATTGGGGTTAATAAGGTGCTATTACACACTGATCACAAGTATTGTTTTATGGAGGTGGGTAAATTGAGCTGGGTTAAATACGGGCGGGGGTGGAGGGGAAGGGGGTAAGAGGGTTGGGGCAATGCCAAGTTTGTTGTTCTCCCCCCCCACATAATGTTTGTTGTCCTTGATACACGGCTGGAGAGTGAGTGAGAGGCTGGTAAAACATGGCGGTTGCTGCCCAATTATCAATACACTAATACATTCAATAAATCAATGCATTTAACCAATTAAATGTAACACCTGATCATAAGCATTGTTGATACGTCACTGTCATTAGCGAAAAGAACACAGAACAGAACTATTAAGGTCACGCAGTCCTTCCAACCATACATACAGTTACAGAACAGAACAGTACCATTTCAATAGGAAGTCATCAGTCCTTCAAAGCAGTGATAGTTTAGACGTGTCCTGGGTCCAACCCCAGTAACATCTTCTGAAAACGGAGACCGACGGTGAGAGATGGTGAAACAGGAAATCAATGTGACGAGGCTAGCTCTCTGATTAATGAATAGATTTCACGTCTGGCTAGCCTCAGCGACGAGCCTCTAATGTCTTTATATCAGCCATGGCTATATATATATATATATTGTCAGAGGCTATAGCTGACAGACTGGACATAGTGGAGAAACATCACATGCCTGAAAATGGACAGAAAAAAACAGTCTGTAGTAATTATTAGTTGTAACTTTGTACAGCAATACTGATATGCTAAGTATGAAGCCCATTCTGTGATACAGGCTGTGACAGTTCTCCCTTTCCACTCCAATTCCATAGCAATTACACAGCTCTTATAGAACCACTATTAGCCTGTCTTTAGCCCCTACATTTGTCCTGCTCACTCCCACTGGCTACTGGCTGCAGAGAGCACTTCTCCAGTTTAAAGTGCAGAATTATCATTTGCACTAGATTCAAATGTGGTCGCTGTTACAGCTTTCTCTTTTGTATGACCCTTTTGAAACACTAACATAAACCAGGGGTCGCTTGATGTACAGTGCATTAAATTAGTGGTTTAAGTAGGATAGAATGCATAGAACACAGGCACATACAGGATGTGAAAGAATCCCTCTAACTCTCGGCCAGACAAGTGTATACTCTTGCCTCTGATGAAGAAGACCTATCTGACTTCAGCACATTTACATGTCCCTGGCTACATCCGTTTGTACTTGAATGTGAACACGGTGTGAATGAACAGAGTGCTTAAACAGTCGGACCTAACCTGGCAAAGCTCTGCAGTGTGTGTGCATGCTATTTGTGTGTGTGTGTATGGTATGTGTGTGTGTGTGTATGGTATGTGTGTGTGTGTGTGTGTGTGTGTGTGTGTGTGTGTGTGTGTGTGTGTGTGTGTGTGTGTGTGTGTGTATGGTGTGTGTATGTGTGTGTGTGTGTGTGTGTGTGTGTGTGTGTGTGTGTGTGTGTGTGTGTGTGTGTGTGTGTGTGTGTGTGTGTGTGTGTGTGTGTGTGTGTGTGTGTGTGTATATATATATATCTGTGTGAGTTAGCTTCAGCCCTGCAGGCTCTCCCCAGCTCTGAGTGGTATAGTTTTGGCAGACAGACAGACAGTGAGGGAGAACAGAGCTAGGTAGGGCAGGGATCAGCACTGACTCCAGGCATTCAGCCACATCTGACTTTGATTAATTGGCAAGCCGCTCCTCTGTCTCTCCACCCAGCACCCTGACAGAAAGGTAGAGCCCAGACGCACTGTGAGCCTTCAGCAGGAAAATACACACTGCACACACACACCCATATAAAACACACACACAGTCCCTTGCTCACTCACTACATCAATGCAGAATCATCCAAGCTGGTGAGAGTTGTTGAATCACTGCTTAAATGATTTAAGAACAGTGTCTCCTTCCCTCACTCTCGAAATGCACAGATCATCCCCCATGGTTCTCCCTAAATTAGACAAAAGGGATTTTTTTAATGCCATTTTTTTTTGCCACCTTGGCTCCTGATGTCTTATCAGTTACAATGCTCACCTATGTACTTTTTCCTTTGACTTAGTGTAGATGCAGATCGGACTCCAGGACATCTATTCTGTCTGTCTGCTCAGTGTGTGTCTGTGTACATATATTTTGTCTTGTCTGCTGAGTGTAGCCCTCCACAGCTCCGCATCTCTCTGACTACCAGAACAACCCTGACAAACGAAGCTGCTCAAATGGATTTCTCGGCCTTTAAAAACGACCGACAGGCAATCGCTTTAAAAGCATCTTTAGCCATACAACAACATAACTTCTCAATGTTTTCTAACAAAAGTGTTTATGCTAAAGAGGATTTCTTTCAATCTCCAAGAGAGAAAAGAGTGTCCCACTGTTTAATCTATATACGTATCTGCTTATATTTCCATTGGGAAAGAGTTGTTGAATTGCATAGAGCGTCATAGTTTATGTCTCTCCCTTCCACGGGCAGAGACAGTAGCGTGATAAACCTTTCGGGGGGGGCCTTTGGAGAGATACATTTATTGGTCCTAAACGCTGTTATATGGATTCAGCACAGATGCTCTTATTAATACAGCTTTAAGCAATCATTATCATCCCACTACATGAGTGCACTACACAGGCAATAGGGTGCCATAGTGTACTATAAAAAGGAATAGGGTGCCATTTTGGAAGAGCCTAGGACTAAACAGCAACGCGGCAGCGCTAATTCTCCATACCTGGCTTGCTATGTGGTACAGTAATTGCACTTGTAGCCATCAGAGTCAATACCATGATTAAATTTATGATCTCAAGTATGTTGCATTGTTGTTGCCTGATGGAAGGTGCTTAAGGCTATTTACTGTACCTGACTGTCGGAGCAGAAGGTGTAATTATGTTGGATTCAAGAAGGAGCATTCACTGTACCGGACAACAGCTGACAGCAATTCATTTCATTTTTAACAGTAATGGGGGTAAACAGCATTACAGTAAATAGATGTCATTTCACATTTATCCAGAATTGCCTGACTTGGTTAAAGTGTCCCTGTTTGTGTGTAAATGGACGACCCCAATCTCTCCTACAGAAGGCTGATAAAGACAAGAAAGTATGGTCATAAACATGGAGCTCCAAGCTCAAATCATCAGTCCCAGCAACACAACACAGTGGCCTCCCGTCTCCCCTACTCTCTCTCTCCTACCCCTCAACGCCGGTGGGAGTCAGATGATGGCTAATAGACCCTACAGGGACCCAGCACCACTTACCACTTCTGAAGCACCCACCAAACAGGTCCCTTCTGCTGCTCGTCACAATGGAGCGGAGGGCCATGCTACTGTTTGATACCCTCTCTCTGTCTCCCTTTCTTTCCAACAGCTTCATTGACAGGAAGGGAAAAGGGAACACTCCATACTACTACCTCCTAAAGCAGCTCCTCGCCCTTTTTTGATCTGTGGCAGTGTTGAACATGCTCCCTTCTTTTGTAAGCCGCTCAGAGACAACTGATGTACAGATAACAGCCTGGGTGCTACTGGGATTATTTCCTTATGCACCGGTGTAAAAGAAAAAACCTTATTGGCTGTAATGGTGTTTTATGATCTGATTCCCCACAATAGGGGCCAGATATCGCCTCTTGTGGTTTGTAATCCACAGGCCAATATCAATATCACTAACTCCTGTACTGCCTGAAGGGGGTAAAATGCGCATACGTTTTACGTTTTACTTTTCGAACAGAAAGAATCGGTTTCAGAACAATAGATAGTGAATGTCTCACTGTGACCTACTCCAGATAGATTGGCCATGTATAACAGAAACTGACCTTTAAAAATACAATATGCTAATAAATAGCTGTGGCGAGAGCCAGGCACTCCATACAAATGGACCGGCGGGAAACGGCTGGCGTTTTAATCAGGTGGAGTTCTTTTTAAAAAGGGCCCTCGGCCACATAATTGATCCCTAAAGGTAAGTCCCACACAGGAACCTGGGGACACCGCTCTCTATTACTATAAAGAACTACACTACCCTTTGTTTTGGGCTCTGGGAGAAAGGGGATTTAAATATACAGTATATTCTAGTCATATAAAGGCCACAAATGGTAAGCATTTTAATGATGAAACTGTTTTGATGTCCTATTCCTACTGAATATGTAATAGGAACGGTGTGTGTTTTGCCCCCCTCCAGTGACAAAGCATAGGCAAACAGTGAGGTTCAGATGAAAAGAATGCGATAATAAAGTCACTGAATCAGTGTTATTAATGATATGCTGGAATAAATACTGCGTCTTAACTTTAAAGTCAAAAAGTGCCCTCCTCGGCTAAAAAGTGCTGCTTATGCTGCAGCCATTTGCCTGAGGTAAGTGGCTCCAGATCCTTCCCTGTTTGACTCCAATCAGCACTACTGCCTGTCACCACGCACACGCACAGACACACAGACACACGCACGCACAGACACACACACACACACACACACACACACACACACACACACACACACACACACAGACACAGACACACACACACACACACACACACACACACACACACACACACACACACACACACACACACACACACACACACACACACACACACACACACACACACACACACACACACACACACACACACACACACTACCAGAGCCACACACAGCTTCAGACATCCTCAGCATCTTGACTGGATCTTCTCTACGCCAGTTTGTTGGTTCAGAGTTTTATCAATTTCTTGGAAATCAATGTGATAAGGAGGATTATTCCTAAAACAATTAGTCTACTTCTCTGCTTTCGAGTACCGCCATTGATCTGGTGATAAACAAGAGATTTATGAGTATATCGACCCCATTGAGGTTTCTGTGGCCTATAAGAGCACAAAAGCCCGAATACAATCAGTGAGACTTCTCTCTCTGCAACCACAGTGTAAAAACATGGGCTTTGGCAGGAGAAAACACATTCGCAGGGCGGCTTCCTGCGGTTAGCTGTGATTATAGGTCACAGACACTGTCAGAGACACTTCACCACAAGAAACATCCTGATACTTCCACGTTTCAGGTACAACCAGCTCTACTGGGACTATTTCTGGCATTTGTGCTTGTCTTCTCTATGCTCTGGTGGTAAAATGGAGCAATAAAACGAACTCTAGCTAAATGTTGCAGGTTCATGTAACCGAGAGTTAGCCCTGGAAAAATAATCCAGTAATTACGTTACTAAATTCGGTGGTGCTATAGAGATGATCTTAGACCAGCTGGGTAAATATATGACACACAGCACAAACATGTGCTTAATGTGAAAATATTACACTGATTAAATCATGACACACCGATTCATTCCTCGCAAGTACAGCATAAACATTTGCCAAGACACGGCTATAGCAACGGAGTAGAAACTCTGTTCCAAAGAAGCCAGTGAGGTTTTTGGAGTCAATTTAAGACAATTTATATCAATTTTAGGCTGACTTCTACAAGGCGGTACTGGGAAGTGAGAACTCAGGGGCTGAAAATGCACCCATATGTCTTTAAGGATGGGGCATGGTATGGCATAGTAAATTGTAGGTTCAGGAGACACAATACAATGTTTCTTCAATTTCTTTTAATCTTCAAGATAGGATTTTAGTGACCAACATATCATTGTTAAAACATTACACATTTAATTGTCAGATTCAAAATCCAAGGACAGTTCCTTGTTTCCTCTACGTAACCAGCATGCACCGTGCCTCCAAAATATCCCATAAAATCCTAGCGCGGCACTTAATTGTTCAATATGAAGCCAAAGCATCTGAGGTAATTCCAATCTCTTTCTCCAATGAATATGTGCAATTGTCCTCTTTCCCTATTCTAATGTAATGCCATCTGCGCCGCGACGCGATTGGCTCGGTGTTGCCATTGCTGCCAACCGGGGTCAGCGCCACCATCAAGCTCTGTAATTGAGTAGTTAGTGGCAATTTTCTCCCTTAATTTCCATCTGCGAAAATCCGGTGCCTGGCATGGAAAATAGCACATTACACCAAGCAGCGATTGTGGTGAAGTGTAATAACATCGTTTCCACAGTTTGAAAACTTCCCCCGAACAAATGAGGATCATTGCTATACATGTCATATCAACCCAACCCCCACCAAACACATGAACTGGGGTGCTACAGAGGGAGACAGAGGAGACGTACCCATAAAGAATGGGAGATGTTCCATTAACATACAGATAATTACCTTCCTCTGACACGCCAGCCCTCCCTTCAACACTATAATCCCGTGACAAAGCCTTTGAGGCGTCGTATCACAAACACCATGTTGACACCGAGGACAGGCTTAAAGACGGTGGCCATTTTGTTTCTGCATATTTATCATGACACTCGTATCAAAGAGAAGGTTGATTCATGAGCGTGTAACAAATAACCAATGCCGTTCAGTGTGTGTTTTCTGACAGAAAAGGCCAGGGTGGAGTTATAAACTAATGGTCCAATAGGTTTGAGCAGGTGTGAACGTTGCGACTTGATACGTTTCTCTGGCAGATTTATGCAGATCATAAAGCGACTTCGGGGACAAAGAAGAGTGGAAATATGAGTCTGACTTCTAATGGCTAGGTTATCACACAGAGGGTTTTAAACATTGTGACGCATGCACGAACACACACGCACAAGCACACACACGTACAGCCACACACACAAACAGGAAAGCATTAACACGCAGGCACGCACATATTCATATTCACACATACAAGGTCACATATTAAAGTTTTGCCATGTGGAAAATAAAGCCAAGCCTAATGATCTTCCTAAGGAATGTACAACAGGAATGTTTTCACAAAAAATGTATTTACAATAATACATAAAGCACCGTTGACTTGAGACACAATTTCCTTGTAAACATACATTTCATTCTGTAACGATTCATGACGGAAAGAATCCTCTCTTCCTTGCTTTTTAATTTTTTTAAATTACTCTGATGCACTACATCAAAAAGAGAAGTAATAATAGTAGTAATTCACACAAGTCTTTTTCATAAACTCCTGCCTCTCTGTTTAATGCATGCGACGGCCCTTTCATTCATTATTTATAATGCTCTGATGATGTGGTAATGACAACGGCATTGTTTTTTTTACACTTAGAGAGTCTGTGAATCAGAGAGGCTTTCATTACGGGCACACCGGGCTGGCGGATTATCAAGGGCAAACAAAAGATAATTAACAACAGGCAGGATCTGGGACAGCCCAACCTGCTCTGTGCTCTGGCAGGAGGCCCCCTAGTCTCAGGGTTCACTTAACGCATGCAGGTCCTTTCAGCACACAGACGCTGGCGCAGCCTTCGCAAAGACTCAAACAGCATAATTAGTGAGATCTCCTGTTAGGAAAGGGAATGCAATTTATTTTTCCTTCTCTCCTCCTCCTCCCTCCCACCACCTCCATCTCGCTTTTCTTTTTGAATAGATATTAATACTTTGAATTTTGGCGTGAGAGGCCCTCAGGTCGGCATTGTTTAAAGCCAGGTTGTAAATGAGGATAAAAGAACGATGGATGATAATGTGGTGCATGGATAATAAGGTACTGAATTGCTATACGTTATGCTGTACACTTACTCTTGGATTCTGGTCAACGAGAGTACCCAAATATCATCTTTACATTGAATTAAATGGATAACGTGGAAGAGAAAACAACAACATTACTTCTACATGGTTTCCAAGAGTCTGAGCTCTTGAGGCAGGAAGAAAGATACCTAAGTACCCCATCCCTGTCTCCTTGTCCTCTGATGAGCTCAATGTCAGAGACCAATCTCAACCCACGCCACACTGCCTAAAACTGGCTCTCTAACACTACAACTCTAACAGTACAACTCACTCTAACACTACAACTCACTCATAATGCACTGCATCAATAATTGTGTGAATGTCTAGTGTGTGTGTGTGTGTGTGTGTATGTGCGTGCATGCGTGCGTGTCTGAACTTATAATGTGTGTATTCGTTATGCAGTATAGTATGTGCATGTATAAGTGAATCTAGCCATCTGAAGCAAACCCCTTGAAAGTATTTTCAAAAACACACACATGTGTCTGTACGGGAGGCCAACTCAAGGAAAAAGCAAACAATGCTGGAACCGGGCTTTTAAAGACAATGCTTTGAGTATAGACACCATGGTAAAGAAATGGGCACCGAAGGACCTGTAACGGTCTTCCTTCACTGGCTCAGTCAGCACCAAAGAGAGTGAGAGAACCTTCAGTTTTCAGTCTGACTACTTAGAGTGAAGGCAAGGCAGGTTTTTTTTTTATTAAGGAGTAGGGACAGCATTCATTTTTTAAAGCTCCTCAATAAAATATCATACAGTCGTTCCATATTCCTCAGTATTATAATGATATGAATATTTAAATGTAAATGCATTCCGAGCACGGGCTTCTTCTTCAGTAAGGCATCAGATCTCATTTTCTACTTAAGCTCTTCCGTCATGTTTATGCATATCCACATGCATGATACATATCTCTTTTTAAAGCCTCCTAATGCAACCCTGATAATTTTGCTTGACTTTAATGGGCTGTGACTTCATTGGTGAGCTTCTCTCTTTAAGACAAAAATAAGAAAAATATGATCAAATGTCTCTTTCATGTGAAATGCGGCGAATGTTTTTTGAAACTTCTCCTTCTCTTCTGTTGCGTCGATGGAGTAAATACATCAAAAACAGAAAACCCACGTTATATTTCTAGTTGTGAGGCATTGTGTAATTGGGATAATGTGATTGATACAGTATCTTTCTTGTCGAAAATTATAATGCAACGAAATAAAAACGATGGTAGTAAAATTCTATTGAATGGATAACATAGGAATGAATGAGAAATCACACCTCAAACACATTTTGTACATTATATTCTAACTTGAAAATTACAAGATAAATAGTCATTGAGAATATTATGCATCTCATTATCAGTGTTCTATATGCCAGGGCTCTTGTAAGGTTCTGATGGACCCAAGCAATTTCCTCTCAGACCACAGGATAAGACCCAGATACAGACAGTTCAAAGTAACAAACGTTTATTACAAAAACAGGGGTCAGGCCGAGGTCAGTAATCCAGAGCAGAGTCCGAAAAGTACAGAAAGGCAGGCAGGTGGGCTGATAACCCACGGAGCACTCGAAGGGCGAGAGCCCAGTGGCTGAGCAGTGAAGGATGTTCCGGGCATACTCCACCCACATGAGTTGCTGGCTCAAAGTGGTGGGGTTTGCCTAGACGAGGCACCAAAGAGTCGTTACCAGGTCCTGATTGGCATGCTCCAACTGGCCGTTGGATTGGAGATGAAACCCGGAGGACAGGCTGGCCGATGACCCAATGATTGTGCAAAATGCCTTCCAGAACAGGGTCGAGAACTGAGGACCACGGTCCACCAGAATACATGGATCCGGAAGTCCATGGATCCGGAAGACGTGCTGCACCATGAGCAGGGCTGTCTCCTTGGCAGAAGGAATCGTGAGGAGGGGAATGAAATGGGTGGCATTGGAAAACCTGTCCACCACCGTGAGGATAGTGGTGTTGCCATCCGACGGAGGGAGACCAGTGACGAAGTCCAAGGATATATGTGACCAGGGACGGTGAGGGACAGGAAGAGGTTGAAGCAGGCCAGCCGGAGCTTGCCGAGGAGTGCAAGTGACGACAAAGGTGGAGACATCCGGAAACATGGTGGGCCACCAAAAGCGTTGTCGCACAAAGGCCAGGGTTCGACGGGAGCCAGGGTGGCAGGCAAGCCTGGAAGAATGAGCCCCTTCCAAGACCTGGGAGCGGGCAGGGTCTGGGACAAACATCCAGTTAGCAGGTACGAGGTAGGAAGAATGGTCTCGGGGTCTGAGGATGTAGAAGCGGGGCAATAGCGGCGTGAAAGTGCGTCCTGCTTAATATTCTTAGACCCGGCGGTAAGAGACGGTGAAGTTGAAATGGGTGAACATCGAGATTGCCGGGAGTTGAGACAAAGTGGTGGGAGCTGTGGTGAAGTGGTGCGTAAGGTCCAGGAATGCCCGGCAGCTGGGGACCATGTGAACGGAACATTTCTATCTACACATTTCCAGCAGTGATGATGTATCCAAGGAAGGAGATGGTGGAGCGATGGAACTCGCATTTCTCGGCTTTGACAAACAGCTGGTTCTCCAGGAGAACGTGTTCTTGAGCCGGGCGGGAAAAGACGAGGGTGTCATCGAGGTAGATTAACTGGTTCAACATATCCCGGGGAACGTAATTAACCAGGGCCTGGAAAACAGCAGGAGCATTGGTCAAACCGAATGGCATCGGTATTCATAATGTCCGCTAGCAGTGTTGAAGGCTGTCTTCCACTCGTCACCTTTCCGTATCTGTACCAGGTGGTTGGCGTTCCGCAGGTCTAAATTAGAGAAGATAGTGGCCCCTAGAGCGGCTCGAAAGCCGAGGCGAAGAGTGGTAGCGGTTCTTAACCATGATGTCATTGAGGTCCCAGTAGTCGATGCAAAGGCGCAGGGTTTTGTCCTTCTCCACAAAGAAGAACCATTCACCGGTGAGGCAGGCAGAAGGATGGATACCCCCTGCAGCCAGGGAGTCCTTGATGTATGTCTCCATAGCCTTGGTCTCTGGACCCGACAGTGAATACAGCTGTCCCCGGGGTGGTGTAATGCCCGGGTGAAGGTTAATCCCGCAGTCATAGGGTTGATGCGCAGGAAGTGAAGTGGTCCGGGCCTTGCTGAAAATCTGGTACTCCGCGGGAATGGCAGAGATGTATGAGGCTTGTTCCGAGCCCACAGGAAGACGTCCCGGGCAGGCTGCGCAGGACTTCAGGCAATGGGCGTGGCAGAATGGGCCCCAGCCCACGATAATACCAGCAGTCCAGTTGATAAGGGGATTGTGGTGCTGGAACCAAGAAAACCCCAATACCATGGGAACCTGAGGAGACTTGATGAGCATAAACTGTATAGACTCACTGTGGTTCCCAGACATATGCAGGTGGATAGGAGTAGTATTGTGGGTGACCCTGCCTATAGAACGCCCATCCAGTGCTCTAACATTCAGGGGGCTGGAGAGCTGCTGAATTGGGATGCCCAGCTCAGACACCAGGGTGGCGTCCAAGAAACTCTTGTTGGCCCAAGAGTCAATGAGAACCCGGAGAGATATAGACTGGTCGCCCCACAGCAGGAGGGCATGGAGAGGGGTGCGAGTAAGGGGAGAATAAAAATGATCCGTTTGGCCCACCAGAGTACTCAAACATAACGATGGTCATTATGGCCAAACAGTTCTATTTTTGTTTCATCAGACCAGAGGACATTTCTCCAAAATAGTATGATCTTTGTTGCAAATCGTAGTCTGGCTTTTTTATGGAGGTTTTGGAGCAGTGGCTTCTTCCTTGCTGAGCGGCCTTTCAGCTTATGTCGATATATGACTCGTTTTTACTGTGGATATAGATACTTTGTACCTGTTTCCTCCAGCATCTTCACAAGGTCCTTTGCTGTTATTCTGGGATTGTTTCGCACTTTTTGCACCAAAGTACGTTCATCTCTAGGAGACAGAACGCATCTCCTTCCTGAGCGGTATGACGGCTGTGTGGTCCTATGGTGTTTATACTCGCATACTATTGTTTGTACAGATGAACGTGGCGACTTCAGCCGTTTGGAAATGGCTCCCAAGGATGAACCAGACTTGTGGAGGTCTACAATTTTTTTCTTAGGTCTTGACTGATTTCTTTTGATTTTCCCATGATGTCAAGCAAAGAGGCACAGAGTTTGAAGGTGGGCCTTGAAATACATCTACAGGTACACCTCCAATTGATTCAAATGATGTCAATTAAATATCAAAAGCTTCTACAGCCATTACATAATTTTCTGGAATTTTTCCAAGCTGTTTAAAGGCACAGTCAACTTAGTGTATGTAAACTTCTGACCCACTGGAATTGTGATACCGTGAATTATAAGTGAAATAATCGGTCTGTAAACAATTGCTGGAAAACTTACTTGTGTCGTGCACAAAGTAGATGTCCTAACCGACATGCCAAAACTATAGATTGTTAACAAGAAATTTGTGGAGTGGTTGAAAAACGAGTTAATGACTCCAACCTAAGTGTATGTAAACTTCCGACTTCAACTGTAGACACATAATGACCGGCGGTTCCGTAATACAGACAACTCTGGGTGTTAAGTCTGCGTAAGCGTTCGGCTGGAGACATCCTAGCTCTGCCAACTTGCATCGCCCCTGTAAAAGGCCAGTCGGCAGACATCCTCTCCCTCCTACATTCCCGTAGCCGGCCATTGATCCGGATGGTCAAGCCGATGAGTGAATAGAGATTCGTAGGCAGCTGCCGGGCTGCGAGCTCGTCCTTAACCTCCTCTGATAATCCATGAAGGAATGAGTCGAACAGGGACTCCAGGTTCCAGGCACTCGCGTCCAACGTGCGGAAATCAACCGCATAGTCCGCCACACTGTGAGAGTCTTGGCGTTGCTGGAGAAACTTCCAGGCAGCCTCTCTCCCAGACAATGGAGAATCGAATACCTTTTTCACCTCAGCCACGAACTCCTCCAGGCTGAAACACACGGCAGATTGTTGTTCCCACACCGCCGTAGCCCAGGCGAGAGCCCTACCGGACATTAGCGTTATGCGATACGCTATCTTCGAGCGGTCCGAGGAAAGGGCTGAAGCTCGAAGATGAAGAACACTGGGAAAGAAATGCCTGGCGGGTTCCTGACCCTCCAGCGAAGCGCTCCGGAGGAGGTAAGCAGTATTCTCGGGAAGCCGGAGTGGCCTGGAGCGACGCACTGCTGACAGAGGTGGACTGGGGTGCTGGAAGGCTACTGCCATGGCCGGCTGCCTTACAGATAATCCAGGGAATTGCTCTAGCAATGTATTCAAGGCACAGTCATAACGTCCTGCCAAGGTCTGGAATCCGTCCAGAAGACCTTGAAGTAACTCCTCATGTCTCCCAATGGTGGCTTCTTGGGACCGAGTCTGCGTTGCGGAGTTGGTCCGAGTCTGCTGGGTCAGTCATGGCCAGTTCGCACCATCAGGCCTCAGGATAAGACCCAGATGCAGACAGTTCGAAGTAACAAAAGTTTAGGGGTCAGGCCTGAGGTCAGTAATCCAGAGCAGAGTCCGAAAATTACAGAACGGTATTCAGGGTCAGGGTAGGCAGAATGGTCAAAACCAGTAAAACAAGAAAACAGGGATTAGAGAGAAAACAGGAGTATTGGAAAAACGCTGGTAGGCTTGACAAGACAAGACAAACTGGCAACAGACAAACAGAGAACACAGGTATAAATACTAAGAGGATAATGGGGCAAATGGGCGACACCTGGAGCGGGGTGGAGACAAGCACAAAGACAGGTGAAACAGATCAGGGTGTGACATCCTCTCTGAAAACCAAAGATCGTTTCTATTTCATGACAAGATGTTGTCATTTCACTTTCAGATTTATGAAAACTTAGAAGATATGCATCAGTATCTGACATATTGCACGACTAGGTTTGAAGGGGATAAGATTAATAAAGGAAACGTTAAACAGTCAATAGAATGAAATGTATTTCTTCATCTTGGCCATGTTCTGTTATAATCTCCACCGGCACAGCCAGAAGAGGACTGGCCACCCCTCATAGCCTGGTTCCTGTCTAGGTTTCTTCCTAGGCTCTGTCCTTTCTAGGGAGTTTTTTCTAGACACCGTGCTTCTACACCTGCATTGCTTGCTTGTTTGGGGTTTTAGGCTGGGTTTCTGTACAGCACTTTGTGACTTTACATCAGCTGATGTAAGAAGGGCTTTATAAATACATTTGATTTGAATTGATTTGCCACAATGAGGTGAAGGCTGCCAATACAGAAGCAACCTGCTTTCACTAAACCTGCTCTACTTATAACCTCAAACATGTTTGATCCAACAGCAATGGGTAAATTGGTGATAAAAGATCATCAAATGATTACAACAAAAAATGTTTAGCTTCAAATCAATTTCATGAATCAATCATTCAAATGTATCAGCAGTTGTCACACAAGTGCTTTACCAATAAACAGCCAAAAACCCCAAAGAGCAAGCAATGCAGAGGCAGAAGTATAGTGAAATCAGCATCTCTACCAAACAACATATGGTATAGGGAAGTTAATTACTACCAAACTACAGGATCAGATATACTTGAACACAACAAATACTGTAATTCAACTGCATGTAAAATAAAGAAAATAGTCTTGAGACGAAGAACCTGCAATCTCCTGTGATATCCAGTAAAGAACACCTTGGTGTCCTACTTGTTGAGAGGAGATTGTAGTTACGCAGTCAGGAGAGGGAGGGAGTGGCCTGCCTGTCTGGTGTCATCGTTAAGTGTGAGGAGGGAAGACAGAGGTGCAGGAGGATAAGATTAATAGAACCTCCTCCTCTGGTCTCAGTCATTATTACACACGACTCAGAGACACAGGAAAGAAGAGCCAAAATGTCAGAATGAATAACAGAGAGCATTATTTTTTTATTTTTTTAACCCTCATTTCATACAATGGAGCTTTTATTTTCCAAATCTACAACCCGCAATGGGAAATGAGAGAAAATGATCAAATTAACAACAACTGTACATAGAAAAAGGATTAATACAGTAAATGCCACTCTCTTCTCCACTGCTCAGTAGGTGCAAACATGTGCTACAGCCTTTGAAAGGCTTTGAATACAAGGCGAAAGGGACAGAAAAGATGGAATCGATTTCAACCCTCTTGATCTTGTGACCCTGAGAGGAAGTGAGGAGGAGTGGAGAAGAGAGGAGAGGAAGAGGAGGCGGTGTTGAGGGCCCTGCCAGTGTGTGTTCCTTTGCCTTCCTCTGCTTTGATGCCGGAGGGAGGTCGGCAGGGCTGGAGGGGCGGTCTGGAGCACAGAGAGGGGAGAAAACAAGGTCCTCCTAAAATGGCGAAAACATGGTCCTCCTCAAACAAATAGAGAGATGCTGGCGTTAGGCAGGTAGGTAGGGGCACTTGGCATTTCCAGTGGCTGACAGGCCAGCTTGTTTGTGGGCTCTAATGAGCACTCGGACTCCATTAATGAGCGGAACTGAATCCATTATCATCATTATTTCAAAAGGAGGCCGGGCTGCTAAACAGCTCCCTGCATTAGCAGGAGTTGCCCTTGTTGTTCCATTTGATCAGTGATGGTGGCAGGGGGTTCACCACACCCATGTCTGCTACAGTCTGATTAATACAGTACAGGTACACAAGCTGATACACTAACACATACATTGCATCATACAGTACATGTACACACACTGATTGGCCTCCCCCTCCCCTTTTCCTTTCAGCTGGGGAAATGAGTGACTGAAAATTAGTTTGAGAAGTTATGACCCTGCGAAGAGAAGCCATGATGCGAGCTAACAGTGTGGTGACATGCTGTAGCGAGGTTTGAAGAGGGATCAAGCGAACAGAAGAAAAAAACTCATACATTTTTCAAAAATAAACACTGGGAACCACTGGATGAAAGGAGAGATCCTCCAAATCCATCTCTCTACCACCTTTTCAAGGGACATCACATCAAAGGACCAATTAGCGTGTGTGTGAAATTGGGCGTTGTGGCTGCAGCAGCACTGTAAGGGGCTGTCAGGGCCGGGGCCAGCCAGCTCACTGAGCAGCTGTCTGCAGTATGGAGCCTAGCCTGCACCCCTACCTCCCCTCTGCTGCCTGGTGACAGGGCCCCTCCTGAACCTGCCTGGCCCCTGAATGTATGCCATTCTCTCACTCCCCCTCTATCTCGTTTTGTTCTCTTCTCACTCCCTCTATCTCTCCTTTTCTCCCCCTCTCTCTCCCCCCACCTCTCTCTTGCGCTCGTTGTTCTCTCCTCACTCCCTCTCCTCCTTTCTCCCCACTTCTCTCTCACACAGTCCGTTAAAGGATTTTAATTAGGCCTCAACTGTACAGCGCCACACAGCGCTTTTGTATCTCCTGAATGGTACAAAGGCTGTGAATCTGAACCAGTTCACAGCAAAGGCACTGATGTGAGGAGGGAGGGAAAGGCCTCTTTACTCTTTCTCCCTCGCTCTTTATTTTGATATGTGCTACTTCACACCCATTCGGTCTCTTCTTTCATTGTGCCCTTCTATCTCCTTCTGTGGTCGTGGAATTATTGAAATGTTAACGTTGCCTTTGATATTTAAGACAAAGGGTACAGCTCAGCAGACTACACAGTCGACTGTAAAAAACTGTAATTTTTTTTATTTCATCTCACTCTTTGTCATGCTCCGCCAATACTTTTTCCCTGTGTATATTTCTAAATCGCTGTTTCATCTTTCATCTTGCTCTGCCCTTTCCTACACTGTAATGACATCCAGTACTATGTTTGACTAAAGAACGGACAATAAGTAATGAATGATTGTTTTCGATTCACTGCCCACATTGTGGATTCTCCCATAGATTTGGTTGTGAAACCAATCATAATAGTCTCCATCCCATTTAAATTCTAACTATATTCTATGCATATACTGTAGTACAAGGGAAACAATATATACAGTCAATGAATGAAGTCTTATTATACAGTTATAGTCAATTGTCATACAAGGAATTATACATGGCACAAATCTATACAGTACACCATGACAACCTAATGAGCAATGTAAACTGACAAACATGATAACAGTGGATTAAATATCTGTACGTTCTGATACTGTATCTGGTATCTGGTATTATTACACAAGCTGCTGAGTGTCACCCTGAGGAAAACACTGATACCAGGGATGGCACCGAGCCAGCAATGTCCAGACCCCCCCATCTGTCCATCCTTCCCTCTCCCTCCCTCCTCTCCCCTTTTCTCCCCTCCCTATGGTATCTTTCCAGTGCAAGGGCTGTCGTTTACCAGTCGAACCCAAATTAGCTGGGCAGGTCTTATCCTCTTCATCACGCCATCACACCATTCAAGGCGCCGTGCGGCCGGGCAGGCGCCGTTTCCTTTGGCTCTCTACTGACAGTCCTATCTGACAGCGTTTTACATCTCCCCTGCTCTGCCTACCCCTCCACTTCACCGCCAGACAAAGAAATGAATACCCCTAGTGACTGTTTTAATTAAGCAATTTCATGCAAATTACACATTTTAGATTGTCAAATAATATACTGCGCAAAATTGTAAGCAGGCTGATCAGATATGCATGGAGTGTTATTCTTCCAGGCGCTGTGCATACATGGAAAATGAACAAAAATGCTAATTTCTAATCTATTATGCAAACAGTGAGATACTTACATAGATTTGCACGCCTTTCTTGGCATGGCTGAACTGCACTGTTGAATTCTATGGATAGGATTGATGCCTGGATAGGATTTCTAAAGCGTTCTCTTTTGCTTTTATTTACCTTTTCAATCATATCTTTCCCGATTACCTCTAAGTAGAAATATTATTCAAATTCCGGCAATTTGGTATTTTGACAGCAAGACAACATAAACAAACATTAATACTGTAGATGTAAAATATGTCTGGTTACGGTTTTACATTATAAGGCCTTTTAATTAACTTTACCTTAACAAGATTTGAACAACCAATGATATTTTTTAGAATGTAATCACAAAGACCATAATAATTCATGTTAGTGATCCTCCAATCCTCCATTTTCTCCCTTTTGTACATAGAACCTATTTGAAATTAATTATAATCCACCCAAGCCTTAGCACAGTGGAATCAGTAATGATGACAAAAGGAATATAACATTATACTTTTTTATTATTATAGTTGGCTTGATTTCATCTCGGGGTCCTGCCTCGTGAGAGTCCTTAGAACAAGCGACGTCCTTAGAAAAAAACATCTCATGAAACCACATGCGCTAAAGTCAGCGTGGTAGCACAGGTAGCTCGCACAATGAGGCCCTTCTTTAACAAAGGAAGAGGAGAGATCTTGCTGTTTCTTTGTGATTTAAATACATTTAATCAAAGGTTTGTTTCGATATGCTGCCACTTAATCGTGTACATTACCACATACAATAAAAGCGAATGATTTGCTGTCCTTCCAGTCCCCTTTTTTAATGGGGGACAAATAGCAGGATAAGAGCGGGGACGTTGACGTTAATGACAGGGTACAGAACACAGGCCTTGACGTGAGTTTTCCAGTCAGAACGTGGCAGTTCATTTTAATAATGTACCCTCATACAATAATCAAGGAGGGGTTCTTATAATGAGAACTAACTACAATACACATTTTAAAAAATCTAACCGAATAACGAGGAGCTTTTCAACAGCCAATGAAAAACCACACAGGGCCTGCTAATCCCAATGGTCTGGCTTCAGTCAGTCAGCAGGAGGCCTCTCTAGGCCCTTTCTACTGTACACCCCTGCAGGGAAGGCTCTTATATGATTCCTCTGATATCAATGAAGTCAACAAGAGCAAGGCAAGAATAACATCGGATATAGAGGGCCAGGAGTTTTCCCTGAGCACATGACATGGCCAGTAAAACACACTAAGCAGTAACTAGGTCTAATATTGACTCAAACCAGGGCCTATACCATGTCCAAAAAAGCATTGTAGGTGTACGAAATGTTTTTTTTATAGTATATGACATTTTACAAATGTTTTATGTTTTAAATGTTAGGATGTCATACTAATTTCAACTTTTCATGTAGTATAATTCACTTCACACTATTGAGGAAGAGAGTCATATTTCGAGACCTACGTGTGTTTGACAACAGCTGATAATCAGATATGGTGATGCGCTGTACCAAAATGAACCAATGGCATGAATCAATGCAACTGCGCATTAGATAAGATAATCATTACGAACGAGGATAGTATGTCGATATTCGTTGCTTACTCCACTTACTAAACAGTATGTTCTAAATAGTAAGCACAATTAGTACACAGTATGCAGTTTTAGTAAGAAGAAGGCAAGACAGCCTCCCAAAAAACTCCTGAACCTATAGACATAGGACTTGAAGTTCAATTTGTTTCAGCCAAGGCACACAATATAGAATACCATCATATTATGGCCACATGGTTTTGAGTCTGAGGACGGAATGCTGCGGTACAGTAGAGACTTTTAGGCTGATTTTATAACAGACATACAGTTACTGTCTGGCCTCGTACAGAAGGAATTCTGAGGCGTCCCAGACCAGACCAGGGCTGTGTTGTTAACAAACAAGTCTGCTTCCAGTGGCACAGAACATCATCATTCATAAGGAACTATTCAATTCTTACTCAAGGCTCAGACTCAGGCACAACAGCTCTGTCCTGTGGTGAGGCCTGTGGTGGAGATAAAGACAACAGTGTGTAGCAGACTCCATGCCCCACTCAGTGTTATGGCCTTTGTTTCAGGACATCTTAGGGACTGACTTTTACACTGCCTCATCCCTTCCACCCCATTTCTCTCTCTCCTTTCCTTCCCTACTCTCCCCTCTTTCGCTCCCTCCCTCTCCCCTCCATCACAATCTAAACAGAAATATGAATCTGAATTCAAAGCCCCAACATCTCTCCGATGTACCATATGACTGCCGAGCGAACCCATTGCGTCATCCAGCCAGGGCTTGCGTCCTGTCCTGCGGTCAGTCAGTTTGTGTGGATGTAAACAAAGCTTGCATAACAGCGAGGCGAGCTGGGGGGAATCAGAAGCTGGCAGCCTGTCTACTCCACAGTGTTTTGGGTGATATTAAACGGTAATTACATGATCTGAAAGAACATGGCAACAGTTGTTATTGATCCCAAGTGTAGGATCTGTGGGCCTGGTGGATACATGGATACGTGTTTATCATATGGCTCTGGCTTGACTGGGGAAACAGATTCAAACGCTCTTGTCAAACAGTGGGAAACAAGCCAGCGATGAAGTGAGAGTTCAAGAGTCTTTCGCTAAGTTCAGTACCAATGGAAGTCAGATTTTTACCTTGTCAGCTCAGGGATTCGATTTAGCAACCTTTCAGTTACTGGCCCAATGCTCTAACCACTAGGCTATCTGCCGCTCCTTGAAATGGTCTAGGGAAACTAATACAATAATGAGTTATTTCACTAGCCACTAATCAAACATATCGCTTCAAAAAAGTACTTAGCAAACCTCAGCCATGGTATTCAGATCCAAAAACGCCGTAAAAGTACAACAAAACCTCCCTAAATCATCAACACAAATCAGTGACTACTCATTATTCAACGATGCGACAACGGAACAGTTCCACAAGCAGAGTGATGGAAATCCTTTTCCTGTTTCCAGGCCTCTATATCACGATGAATGGAAAGCACAACAGCTCCAGTGTTGTGGCGTCTCGTTAACTGTGCCTCTAGGTAATCCAATTGATCTGCAATTCATTTTCGCAAGCGTTAAATCAATGCACAAAGACATGAAAAGCCCCGGGTTTTACAACTTCAGTCAGAGATACCGACAACACTTTGTGACACAGATAATCACGATAATGCTCCTTGTTTGATTGTTTGTTTGTAACTCGGTTACAGTATGATCAATGTGTTGAATGATAAAAGCGCCAATACGTTTGGGGGGAGTGGATTTAGCATGAAGACAATGGAGAGTGAAATGTCTCTATACCTGTGGACCCGAGAAGACTAGCGGTCACCTAACGGGGATCCAAATAAAGAAAAAGGTGGGATTAAAAAGAAGAAAAAAATGCAATAAATCAAGAATAGCTTTTGCATGAAAATGGTATGTACTGTACTCATGTCCCTCTCCACTACCCACAGCCCTTAGCAGGCACAGTGGATCAGCGCCCCAGAGGCATCTATGGCTCTTTCCCGGTCACAGACGTCACACACCAAACACACTCTAACCTCCTCCCAGCACGACAACAATCCATTCTCACCTCCCCATCGCAAACAAGAAGAAGACATTGCCTGGACCCAACACAACACACAGTACACAAACATCGACTGGTATCTCATCATTCAAAGTACAGTAAATCTTGAACTAGAGCGATGCTATCCCTCATTCCATATTGATTGATAAAGCAGCAAAAAAATGCAATTATAATTGATTCCAGATGAGCTTACCCATAGTGCCTCGGAATACTACGCCGCTCGGAATCTGAATAGCAAGCTGGTAATTAGGTCATGCTGTTCAATTTTTAATGATCTCTGAAATCATATTCATGCTCACAGTGTGCCAGGTACAGCCGGCCCAGAGTGATACATCATCATTCTGTGACATGAACATAAGGCCTATCCGTTTAATTGTGTGACCTTTGCAGACCCGGAGCTGTACGCTGTGTTGAGGAGAACTATTCAGTGGGGAGTGCATGGGGAGGATAAGTGATGGTTATCGGGAAGGAGAGGTGCACAAGGCAAGCTCATCGTAAAAGAAAGCAGTGCAGATGTGGCATCGATCAATCTATCAATGTGTCTTGGTTTTTTTTGTTGTTGTAAATACTTATTAGATGTGTTTTTGTTTTCTTGTGCATTTGCAGGTAGCAAGACAGCTAATATGCAGGTAATTAATCTACTTTAATCATGTCCACCAAGAGAAATGAAAGAAAAGCAATCAACAGTAGATGTTCAATCCAACTCATCTTCGTCCTCATCAACTCATTTTGTCCAATGATGACTGATTGATTTCTGATTTCCTCAATCAAGCATAAAGGCACACATAGCATTTGGAGAAACTGGGCGATCAGATCAACTATCAAGAGCTCTTGACCCAAAGGTCGGCCCATGGTTGGGGCATCTTTATTAGCCTGGTAAAGACCATCGGATCATGCATAGCCGGCTCTCTTGACTTCCCTTGTCAGAGCTCCTAGGTAGGATAGTCCAAGCATACAATTATAATACAGTGTCACCGGGTCAACCACTGTGGGCAGACTGCTATTAGATTAATACTAAAGCGCAGGCTGAAGTATAGTATAGGGAGAGACAAAAGAGATGGTTTGCGGCAACACCTCATTCACCTTCCTCCATGTAAAATCCATCATTAGTGAGTGATTGCTCATCCCACGCCAGCTTTTCACAGTAACGTGCATTTGATCCTATAATTATCCTCCCGGTGAAATGATTACATCTGGAGTTTCCAAACTGACAACTCTATTTGGACATAAATAATCCCCTGTATCGGGGCTGCTGATACCTGAAACTAATCTACCCGCTCAAGCGTGCCTTCTCTAAGACCACGTATGCGTGGTGCATGGTGCTACTGGTGCCGGTAATTTAGCCATCCTGGTTTGGCTTCTTAAAGCATGCCGTTTTATCATTGTACGGGTTTGGCCGTTGCTGCGGTGCTGTAATTTAGTAAAGGATGTAAATGGGGTTAGATCTACAAGGGTGACAGGCTGCAGATTCTGAGTGGGATCCTGAGATTACCACGCTTGCCAATAACCGGCCTGAGACGCTTTACTGCATCGGATACCATGGGTAGCACAGATCACTGCTAATACTCACCTCCTCAATACCTATCTACTCTATGTGAAGGTAGTTATCATTCAATGACTAACTGACTAATAGATTCCATGTACCAGCTACTAAAACAAATACAATCTAACACTAACAAGCTTGTTTATGCGCTAATTTGAATATATAGATTCACAATTTTACAGTTTGACTTTGTTTATCATTCTGATAAACGGTTTTATTGAGGTTTCCAGTGGGACAGCTACGAATAACCCACAACTGGGGACTTCTGTCTTGGTCTATTCATAGCAATTTTGATTTGAATCAAATCGCAACATTCTCACACTTACTAGGGTGTTAAATTAAAAGCAGCGAATTTGAAATACATTGAGGAAATTCTGTCTGTGGTAGACAACAAAAAAAAAACACGAAAGCAACTGCTGCTGAAGAAGAGAGAAAATGTATGGAAATATCACCTTAAAGCAGTCTAAATAACTTGCGGCCTTCGTTTGTTAACGGTACTCGTGTTAATACATCATTGTAAGAGGAGCGTGAAGGACAGGCTTTGATGGGATTACTACAGCTCGGCTATAATGGCACATTTCTGTTCAATTAAAATTCAGAAAGAAGACGATGCATCAAGAGAAAGGGAGAGGCGACTGGAGTGTGAGAGATAATAAAGCAAGGCGACATACTTATTATTAGGCCAATAATAAATAACAGGGCTGAAATGACACTCATAAATAGAGCCACAGTCAGCAGGCCCATTAGCGTTGCCAGGCCGACATGACAAGGCAATGATGCTGGGTAAATACATGCTGTTTATTCATTTGGACCCGTTTGGATTTAAATAGCGCTTAGCCTAGCCGGGCGAGGTAGAGATGATGAACAACTTCCCGGCGTATAAAATGATAAAGGGCAAATAACATGCACGATAAAAAACATTTTATGTCACTCATTTGGTAGAGAGAGAGAGAGAAGGGGTGAAATAGCATTGGATTTGACACATTAGCTGTAGCAGGCAGCAAAGCTGATTTTCAGCTTCACTATTAAATCAGATGGGACTACAAAGAACGACGCTGCCAGCTTTGCATGGTCCGTTTATGTATTTATCTATTTACATTACCGTGGGAAGCTTTGGTGAGTAGTGCAGTGCATCCTCATCATGCTGGTGGGAATCCCCCTACTAATAACACTAAGCTGTGAAGAAGGCACAGTGATGCCGAAGCGTTGGTGGTTTACCCAATAAATTACTGGAAGCTTGTATATAGAGTGTGCAACTCTATTTTTATAGCCTACTGTTATAAGATTTGAGTCTCACACACACAGTCTATAAAAATCACAGTCTATAAAGAACACACACACCCATTTGTAACAGTTTTGCTTCCTTCCCTCTCCCCAATCTAGTCCTGAACTAGGGAACCTCTGAACACATCGACAGCAGTTACCCTCGAAGGTCTCAGAATGAGTGACACACACACACACACACACACACACACACACACACACACACACACACACACACACACACACACACACACACACACACACACACACACACACACACACACACACACACACACGCACACACACTAGCATTGAAATCGTGATGTAGAGCCACCTTGAGAATGTCATCTCAAGGGAGGTGTTCAGTATGAAATACACTCCCTTCCAGATATGCTGAGTGGTACCACCTCACTATAAAAAGCAGGGGACAGCGCAGCTTATTTGGAGATGGTCTTGGTATGTGGAGTACAGTTGAAGTCGGAAGTTTACGTACACCTTAGCCAAATACATTTAAACTCAGTTTTTCATAATTCCTGACATTTAATCTGAGTAAAAATTCCCTGTTTTTAGGTCAGTTAGGATCACCACTTTATTTTAAGAATGTGAAATGTCAGAATAATAGTAGAGAGAATGATTAATTTCAGCTTTTACTTCTTTCATCACATTCCCAGTGGGTCAGAAGTTTACATATACTCAATTAGTATTTGGCAGCATTGCCTTTAAATTGTTTAACTTGGGTCAAACGTTTCAGGTAGCCGTCCACAAGCTACCCACAATAAGTTGGGTGAATTTTGGCTCATTCCTCCTGACAGAGCTGGTGTAACTGAGTCAGTTTTTTTTAGGCCTCCTTGCTCGCACACAATTTGTCAGTTCTGCACACAAATTTTATCGATGATTGAGGTCAGGGCATTGTGATGGACACTCCAATACCTTGACTTTGTTGTCTTTAAGCCATTTTGCCACAACTATGGAAATATGCTTGGAGTCATTGTCCATTTGGAAGACCCATTTGCGACCAAGATAAAATATTAAGATGGGCAAAAGAACACTGGAGAGAGGAGAGAGGACACTGGAACACTGGAGAGAGGAACTCTGCCTAGAAGGCTAGCATCCCAGAGTCTAACTGAAACCACACTCAATGAGATGTACTCAAACAGGAAAACGCTCATCCAGAGGCATTGGCCAGGGACTTTAATGCAGGAAAACTTAAATCAGATTTAGCTCATTTCTATTAGCATGTTTAGTGTGCAACCAGAGGGGGGAAAAATTATAGACCACATTTACTCCACACACAAAGACGCGTACAAAGCTCTCCCTCGCCCTCCATTTGACAAATCTGACCATAACTCTATCCTCCTGATTCCTTACAAGCAAAAATTAAAGCAGGAAGCACCGGTGACTCGGTCTACAAAAAAAGTGGTCAGATAAAGCAGATGCTAAACTACAGGACTGTTTTGCTAGCACAGACTGGAAAATGTTCCGGGATTCTTCAAATTGCATTGAGTACACCACATCAGTCATTGGCTTTATCAGTAAGTGCATCGAGAACGTCATCCCCACAGTGACTGTGCGTACATACTCCAACCAGAAGCATTGGATTACAGGCAACATTCGCACTGAGCTAAAGGGTAGAGCTGCCACTTTCAAGGAGCGGGACTCTAACCTGGAAGCTTATAAGAAATCCGGCTATGCCCTCTGACAAACCATCAAACAGGCAAAGCATCAATACAGGACTAAGATCAAATCATACTACACCGGCTCCGACGCTCATCGGATGTGGCAGACTACAAAGGGAAGCACAGCCGAGAGCTGCCCTGTGGCACGAGCCTACCAGACGAGCTAAATAACTTCTATGCTCGCTTCAAGACAAGTAACACTGAAACATGCATGAGAGCATCAGCTGTTCCGGACGACTGTGTGATCCCACTCTCTGTAGCCAATGTGAGTAAGACCTTCAAACAAGTCAACATTCACAAGGCCACTGGGCCAGACAGATTACCAGGATGTGTACTCCGAGCATGCGCTGACCAACTGGCAAGTGTCTTCACTGACATCCCTGTCCGAGTCTGTAATACCAACATGTTTCAAGCAGACCACCATAGTCCCTGTACCCAAGAACACTAGGGTAACCTGCCTAAATGACTACCGACCCGTAGCACTCACGTCTGTAGCCACGAAATGCTTTGAAAGGCTGGTCATGGCTCTCATCAACACCATTATCCCAGAAACCCTAGACCCACTCCAATTTGCATACCGCCCCAACAGATCCACAGATGATGCAATCTCTATTGCACTCCACCCTGCCCAGTCACACCTGGACAAAAGGAACACCTATGTGAGAATGCTATTCATTGACTACAGCTCAGCGTTCAACACCATAGTGCCCTCAAAACTCATCACTAAGCTAAGGACCCTGGGACAAACACCTCCCTCTGCAACTGGATCCTGGACTTCCTGAAGGGCCGTCCCCAGGTTATAAGGATAGGTAACAACACGGGGGCCCCTCAGAAGTGTGTGCTCTGTCACCTCTTGAACTCCCTGTTCACTCATGACTACACGGCCAGGTACAACTCTAACACCAGCATTAAGTTTGCAGATGATACAATAGTGGTAGGCCTGATCACCGTCAACGATGAGACACCCTAAAGGGAGGAGGTCAGAGACCTGACCGTGTGGTGCAAGTACAACAACCTCTCCCTCAATGTGATCAAGACAAAGGAGATGATTATGGACTACAGGAAAAGGAGGACCGAGCACGCCCCCATTCTCATTGACGGGTTGTAGTGGAGCAGGTTGAGAGCTTCAAGTTCCTTGGCGTCCACATCACCAACAAACTAACATGGTCCAAGCACACCAAGACAGACGTGAAGAGGGCACAACAAAACCTATTCCCCATCAGGAGACTGAAAAGATTTGGCATTGGTCCTCAGATCCACAAAAGGTTCTACAGATGCCCCATCGAGAGCATCACTGCCTGGTATGGCAACTGCTCGGCCTCCGACCGCAAGACACTAGAGAGGGTAGTGCGTGCGGCCTAGTACATCACCGGGCCAAGCTTCCTGCCATCCAGGACCTCTATACCAGGCAGTGTCAGAGGAAGGCCCTAAAAATTGTCAAAGACTCCAGCCACCCTAGTCATAGACTGTTCTCTCTGCTATCGCATAGCAGGCGATACCGGAGCGCTAAATCTAGGTCCAAGAGGCTTCTAAACAGCTTATACCCCCAAGCCATAAGACTCCTGAACATCTAATCAAATGGCTACCCAGACTATTTGCATTGCCCAACCCCCTTCTACACTGCTGCTACTCTCTGTTATTATCTATGCATAGTCACTTTAATAACTCTACCTACATGTACATAATTACCTCGACACCGGTGCCCCACGCACATTGACCCATTAATTACAGGTACCCCCTGTATATAGCCCTGCTATTGTTATTTACTGCTCCTATTTAATTATTTGTTATTATTATCTATTACTTTTTTAGGGGTTTTGTTAAAACTGCATTGTTGTTTAAGGGCTTGTTAGTAAGCAATTCACTGTAAGGTCTACACCTGTTGTATTCAGCACATATGATAAATAACATTTGATTTGACTTGCTTGGGCCAAGAAACACGAACAATGTACATTAGACCGGTGGGAATCTGTCCAAATTTGCGATTTTGGGTTTCAACCACCGGGTCTCAGTGAGACAGAGTAGGTGAACGGATGACCTCCACATGTGTGGTTCCCACCGTGAAGCATGGAGGTGGTGTGGGGGTGCTTTGCTGGTCACACTGTCTGTGACACACTTAACCAGCATGGCTACCACAGCATTCTGCAGCGACACGCCATCCCATCTGGTTTGTGCTTAGTGGGACTATCATTTGTTTGTCAACAGGACAATGACCCCAAACACACCTCAGATGACCTAGCCTTCACAATCACCTGACCTCAACCCATTTGAGATGGTTTAGGATGAGTTGGACCGCAGAGTGAAGGAAAAGCAGTCAGCCACCAATTGTGCAAGTTCTCCCACTTAAAAAGATGAGAGAGGCCTGTAATTTTCATCATAGGTACACTTCAACTATGGCAGACAAAATGAGAAAAAAATCCAGAAAATCACATTGTAGGATTTTTAATGAATTATTCAGGGGCTGAATAATTTTGCACGCCCAATTTTTCAGTATTTGATTTGTTAATAAAGTTTGAAATATCCAATAAATGTCGTTCCACTTCATGATTGTGTCCCACTTGTTGTTGATTCTTCACAAAAAAATACAGTTATATATATTTATGTTTGAAGCCTGAAATGTGGCAAAAGGTCGCAAAGTTCAAGGGGGCCGAATACTTTCGGAAGGGACTGTATATATAGCGCATTCGGAAAGTATTCAGACCCCTTCCCTTTTTCCAAATGTAATTAAGTTAAAGCCTTGTTCTAAAATTATTAAAAAATATTCAACAATCTAAACACAATACCCCATAATGACAAAGCGAACACAATATTTAATTGGTCTTGGGGACCTTGCAGACATTTTTTGGTACACTTCCCCAGATCTGTGCCTCGACACAATCCTACCTCTGAGCTCTACGGTCCCATCCTTTGACCTCATGGCTTGGTTTTTGCTCTGACTTACACTGTCATCTGTGGAACCCTTTATAGACAGGTGTGTGCCTTTTTAAATCATGTGGGGAAAAATGTGGAAAATGTCAATGGGTCTGAATACTTTCCGAATGCACGGTAAGATCCACCTAATAATTGAAAAAAAGTGCACACCATGCTTCCGGTGTGTGTGTGTCAGGACTGGGAGGGAGGTGTTAAAACTACAATAATCTAGCTATCAAGGGCAATCAACGAGCAAAGGCAAATTACTGAGATTACTGGTCTAAAAATGTCCTTGGATTTCAAACAATCAATACTGAAACTTTAAGTTTCTTCTTAAGTATAAAAGTTAAAGATGCACTACGCAGAAATCACTCTGCCTTTTCCTGATTGCTAAAATTCTAATAGTTCACCTAATTTCAGTTTGTGTGACAAAACAAGCAAGTAGAGTGTAGAGAATCATTGTACCATCTAAAATGTTGTGAAACATATTTTCCATAACCAAAAATATAGTATTTCCAGCTTGTGTACAAAATCGAAAGTAAAAGACGCAAAAATGAAACTTAAGAACGGGAAGTATAGAAATAACACATATAGAACAGATATACCGCTTCTTAGACTTGCTTTCAATGACAGATCTATAACTCACATTCCTATGTGAATTTGGTTGGGTCGCCCAAAAAGCTAGTTTAAGGAAAAAATTGCACTTAAGAAGAAATGTCTTAAGAAGGTTTTGTGAATCGGGCTCTGGTCTTTACAGGTTGAGGGGTCAGGCTGTAATGGTGTTATGGACACCTGAATGGGGCTGAGAGCTGTCTGTGTTGGAGGATAAAGCCAGAGGGCATAACACCAAAGCCTTTCACTCTAGACTCTCTGTGACAAGGCCAAATCACTGGGGATAAGCTCTCGACTCTTGTACAAGGGACAAAAGTTGTTTCTTCATGCAAGGGCTGCAATATTGTTAGTGTGAGAGAGAAAGCTAGAGGTCCCCGTCTCTGTCTGTGTGAGACTTAGGTTTTTATTTCCCAGGGCATACAGGGTCACTAATAAGGACGTGTTTATGCAGAATGTGGCAGAGTTTGTATTTTTTCTCTCTTTCTACACCCTCTTGCCTATTCGCTCTGTTTTCAATTATTTACAGTTTTTGAAAAAATCGAAAAATAAGTAGTCAAGCTTTTGGACATTCCTGATTTCGTGCTGCAGCACTTTCCTCTGAAACATCATGCATATTTAAAGTTAATAAAGCATATTCCTTACCTTTTATCCAGGCTTTTTAATGTGAGATACAGAGAAAGGAACATCAGAGAAGCATGCAGATAGATCTCTGTGTGTCCCTGGGTTCATCAATGCAGTAACAGCCACTCTGGTCCCACAGAAGAGCTGCAGCCATCACCACCACAGTAATCATTATTGTAAAAAAGGCAAATTACAACAAATATTTGTATCAATAATTTGACAACCGCTGCATACCTACAGGTAACTGCCAAAATAAAGGAAACACTTGAGTAAATGAGGGATACAAAGTATCATGAAAGCAGGTGCTTCCACACAGGATGTGCATCACTCGCCGTCGGCGCCATCTCATGAAAAACACTCACACATACTTACAATGAAACACTCACACACACACAAAACACATATACACATGCATATTGACGCCCCATACACACACACTTTCACACTCTCCACATACGCTGCTGCTACTCTGGTAATTATCTATCCTGATTGCCTAGTCACTTTTACCCCTACCTACATATTACATAGTACCCCAACTAACTCGTACCCCTGCACATTGACTCGGTACCGGTACTCCTTGTATATAGCTTCATTATTGTTATTTTGTGTTAATATTGTGTTAATACAATATTATTGTATCTGCAAATGTTCTTACATTTTAGCTGCATTGTTGAGAAAGGGCTCGGAAGTAAGCATTTCACGCTAAAGTCTACTCCTGTTGTTTTCGGCGCATGTGAGAAATACATTTTGATTTGATTTGTAGTTCCTGACTTAATTAAGCAATTAACATCCCATCATGCTTAAACTCATGTATAACAATGCCCAGTTGCCCCAAATTCTGGCTACCATGCCTAGAAGAGATCTTAGTGACTTTGAAAGAGGGGTCTCATATGAGTATAGTGGGTTTAAAGGGTGTGTGTGTGTGTGTGTGTCTGTGTCTCAGTCACCAGATCTCAACCCAACTGAACACATGGGAGATTCTGGAAGAATGGTGTCGCATCCCTCCAATAGAGTTCCAAACACTTGTAGAATGTATGCCAAGGTGCATTGAAGCTGTTGTGGCGGCTCATGGGGGCCCTATTAAAAGAAAAAATCCACCCAAAACCACTCTTTCCTTTAATTTACAGTTTAAAAAAATTAACTAATATGTGAGAACAATATTTTTTGTGAACACAATTTTCATTTTAGCGTTAATATAATGTTAGTAGCAACATTGGAAATCTGTTGCAGCTCAAGTCGACTACTAAATCCACAATGCAATGAATGCTCTCTCTGTGGGCTGTCTGATCAGCTAGCTGGCTAGGTAGCTAAACCAAATCCAAATCAAATCAAATGTTATTGGTCACATACACATGGTTAGCATATGTTACTGCAAGTGTAGTGAGATGCTTATGCTTCTAGATCCAACAGTGCAGCAGTATCTAACAGATAATATCTAACAAGTCCACAACAAAACCTAATATCTAATAAAATCCACAACAAACCTTAATACACACAAGTAAAGGAATGGGATAAGAATATATAAGTATAAAATATATGAATGAGCAGTGACAGAGCGGCTAAGATGCAATAGATAGTAAAGAATAGATAGTGAAGGATACAGTATACAGTATATACATATGAGATGACTAATGCAAGATATGTAAACATTCTTAAAGTGGCATTATTAAAGTGAATAGTGTACCATTTATTAAAGTGGCCAATGATATCAAGTCTGTAGGTAGGCAGCCACCACCTGCACAGAGAGGTGGCTGCCTACCTACAGACTTGATATCATTGGCCCCTTTCCTTTACTAGATTGTGTGTATTAGGTTTTGTTGTGGATTTGAGTAGATATTAGGTTTTGATGTGGACTTGTTAGATATTATCTGTTAGATGCTGCTGTTTAACAATGTGATGGCCTTGAGATAGAAGCTGTTTTTCAATCTCTCTGTCTCAGCTCTCTGGATGGAAGGGGGTGAACAGGCAGTGGCTCCGGTGGTTAGTGTCCTTGATTATATTTTTTGCTGTCCTGTGACATTGGGTGTTGTAGGTATCCTGGTGGGCAAGTAGTTTGCCCCCGGTAATGCGTAGGACAGACCGCAACACCCTCTGGAGTGCCCTGCAGATGTGGGAGGTGCAGTTGATGTACCGGGCGGTGATACAGCCCGACAGGATGCTCTCAATTGTGCACCTGTAAAAGTTATTTAGGGTTTTCGGTGACAAGACACATTTTTTCAGCCTCCTGAGGCTGAAGAGACTGTTGAGCCTTCTTCACCACACTGTCTGTGTGCGTAGACCATTTCAGTTTGTCGGTGATCTGTACACCGAGGAACTTAAAACTTGCCACCTTCTCCACTGCTGTCCCGTCGATGTGGATAGGGGGGGGTGCTCCCTTTGCTGAAGTCCACGATCATCTCTTTTGTTTTGCTGACATTGAGTGAGAGGTTATTTCCCTGACACCACACTCAGAGGGCCCTCACCTCCTCCCTGTAGGCCATCTCATCATTGTTGGTAATCAAGTCTACTACTGTTGTGTCGTCTGCAAACTTGATAATTGAGTTGGAGGCATGCATGCCCATGCAGTCGTCGGTGAACAGGGAGTACAGGAGGGGGCTGAGAATGGTGGGACCCCAGTGTTGAGGATCTACGGAGTGGAGATGTTGTTTCCTACCTTCACCACCCGGGGGTGGCCCGTCAGGAAGTCCAGGACCCAGTTGCACAGGGCGGGGTCGAGACCCAGGGTCTCAAACTTAATGATGAGTTTGGAAGGTACTATGGTGTTGAATGCTGAGCTGTAGTCAATTAACAGCATTCTTACATAGGTATTCCTCTTGTCCAGATGGGATAGGGCAGTGTGATGGCGATTGCATCGTCTGTGGACCTATTGGGGTGGTAAGCAAATTGGAGTGGGTCTACGGTGACAGGTAGGGTGGAGGTGATATGATCCATGACTAGTCTCTCAAAGCACATCATGATGACAGAAGTGAGTGCTACGGGGCGATAGTCATTTAGTTCAGTTACCTTAGCTTGATGCATGTGGGGACAGCAGACTGGGATAGGGATAGACTGAATATGTCCTTGAACACACCAGCCAGCTGGTCTGCGCATGCTCTGAGGACGCGGCTAGGGATGCTGTTTACTCACGTCGGCAACAGAGAAGGAAAGCTCAAAGTATTTGGTAGCGGGCCGAGTCGGTGACACTGTATTGTCCTCAAAGCGTGCAAAGAAGTTTCATTTGTCTGGAAGCAACGGGGCTGGTTTTCTTTTTGTAATCCATGATTGTCTGTAGACCCAGCCACATACGTCTCGTGTTTGAGCTGTTGAATTGTGACTCCACTTTGTCTCTATACTGACGCTTTGCTTATTTGATTGCCATACGGAGGGAATAACTACACTGTTCATATTCTGCCATATTTCAAGTCGCCTTGCCATGATTAAATGCGGTGGTACGTGCTTTCAGTTTGCGCGAATGCTTTTATCAATCCACGGTTTCTGGTTAGGGAAGGTTTTAATAGTCACCGCGGGTACAACATCTCCTATACACTCCCTTACAAACTAGCTCACCGAGTGAGCGCATATGTCAATGTTATTCTTTAAGGCTACCCGGAACATATCCTAGTCCACGTGATCAAAGCAATCTTGAAGCGTGGAATCCGATTGGTCAGACCAGCGTTGGATAGACCTAAGCACAGGTGCTTTCTGTTTTAGTTTCTGCCTATAGGAGGGGAGCAACAAGATGGGAGTCATGGTCAGATTTGCCAAAATCCCGTTGGCTGTACGGACTCCGACAGCATGTCCCCAGCTAGCCATGTCTCTGTGAAACAGAGTATGTTACAATCCCGGATATCTCTTTGGAAAGCAACTCTTGCCCTGATTTCGTTGACTTTGCTAACTAGGGACTGGACATTAGCGAGTAATATACTCGGAAGTGGTGGGTGGTGTGAGCACATCCGAAGCATCACTAGAAGACCGCTCCCCGCACCCTCTCCTCCGTCTGCGTTGTTTTGGGTCGGTCTCTGGAATCAGTTCAAATGCCCTGGGAGGTACATACAAAGGACCGCTTTGGAAAAGTTGTATTCCTGGTCGTAGTGCTGGTTGTGCTGGTAAGTTGACGTCTCAATGATATCCAATAGTTCTTCCCGGCTATATGTAATAACACTCCAGGTTATCTGGGCTAACAATGTAAAAAATAATATATAAAAAACAAAATACACCACAGTTTCCTAAGGACTAGAAGTGAAGCTGCCATCTCTATCAGAGTCATCTTGTATTAACAAACGTAGCTACACACAATTATACCAAAGACAATATGTAATGTAGCTAGTTAGCTGTAAAATCACCAAAACAAACTGCACTATCAATTTAGGAGTCTACAATCTCACCATGTTTAACCTGCATATTGATGTGCCTCACAGAGTGGTGTCTTACATTCGCAACGGCAGATATACTTTTGAAGAGATGGGAAAAGTTGCCCATGCTACGGCAATGGGCCGCATGGTGCATTCTGGGCGATTCTGGGACAAGGAGCATTCTCCTTCAAGGTGTGAATGGGAGTCTATTGGGCGCTAGCTCAAAAACCCAACATTAGCACACATTTCAACAACAAGAAGTACAACATTGCAGATATTTTCCGAGATGTGAGATAATTAACTTGCTAACTGTAGTATCGTATACCTTTAGAATCATAATATCACGTACATTCGAGGAAAATAGGCACATTCCTCGACATATACACTGACTTTGACAAGGGATTGTGTGAGGACTACCTTAGCAACGGCGTGAAGCAGCATGACAACGTGACCGAGATTTGTCAACAGTCTGCTGGGTGGAGCGTTATTCGTTCCTTCATTCATTGGATTCCTATCTCCTTTCTATAATATCTCTGGCAACGGCACCATGCAATGCACCCTGGACAAAAAAGGCAGACAAATAGTCAAAATGTGCTAGACCCTCCATTAAATGACCAATATCTCGAGGTAGGAATATTGCAAAAATAGGATCAATGGCTCATTCGAGAGAAGACATCCTCCCGAGTTATGACATCGGACAGTATTGAAATCTGATATATATGATATACATTTTTGTTATCTAAAGGTCGTATTCCTATTAACTTCCAGTGGAGTGAGTGCCTCAGAGATGCACAAAACATTATACAATTCATTATAAAACTCATTTAAGGAACTTGATGTTGGTGTTTACTTTATTTTGTCAGTTACCTGTAGGTCTCTACAGATAGCCTCACAGTTTATCATTCAGCTCTTTGAAAGTCGAGTCTCGTTGCCATAGACCAAGGGAGGCCAAAAATATAATGTGTGAGAAAGACATAATCATATACAGTAGGGCCCCAGCAGGACAATGGGGATATCACAGACCAAAAATAACAGACAGTGTCCAATCCACAGACATTCAACAACTTGACACATTTGTCACTTTCGTTTGTACCCATTCCTTCTTATTGTCTGATGGCTGTGTGTGCTCTCATCTGTTGTTCATCATCTAGTGTGTGTGTGCTATAGTGTGTATCCGTGTGTCTCTAACTGTGTGTTCTCATCTGCTGTGTATTGTCTCCTGCCTGACAGTAAGACTCAAATGAGGGGACAGCCTGGCTCGCCTAATATTGTTTTGTCAGGTTATTGTGTGTGTGTGTGTGTGTGTGTGTGTGTGTGTGTGTGTGTAAGTGCACTGGTCAAACAGGGCCATCTCCACTGTGAACAAAAGGCTAGTAGTGGATTTGGTGGGAAGCTTCAGTGGGATGGTCATAAATCACTAGACGAGCTGCTGGATTCTGACAGGATTGTACAGCTTTATCTGAGGCACAGCTCTCGGCCTGTCTAGTGTTTATGCATATCCGCTGGATATCCCACCTCTCAAACAGGGGGCTAGCTGCTGCATCTCTTCTCAAGGCCTTGCGTTTCTTCAGCGTTGCTTAATTGATTCTACTGGGGTAGAGGGGAAAAAATAAATATATCTCTCATCGTTTATTTACGGACCCTTTGATGTGTGATGTTTAAAAAGGGTTAATATGTATAGGGTTAATCTCTCAGGTGATTTTAACATTTCACTGACCAAAAAATAAAAATATGAAGTTGTAGAGGAGGGAGTTCTTCAGAAGTGTGTTGTGGAAGCTCGCATACCAGCACATGAAAAAATGACAGAATAAAATAACATAAAATCAAAACTTTCATGGGAACTTATTCACTTTTCAGGGTTGACCGACGCTACTACTGTATATTCACCTGTAGTTGTTTTTGTGTGTCTATTTCCTTACCAATCCAATGCTTGAAGCAATTACTTATTACTGTTAATGGCAATACCTGACTACAACGTTAAGACGAAAGTTCAGAGGGTTAGGATACAACATCAGACAGCTCCATTTCCTGCCAGACCTAGACCCATATCTCTCTGCATTTCTTGCCTCCATCTCAGCTCTCGTGTGTGTGTGTGTGTGTGTGTGTGTGTGTGTGTGTGTGTGTGTGTGTGCATGAACACTCCTCTACATACACCTCTTCATGGACATGTGTGTGTGAGGGGTGCTGGTGGTGGAGTAGCCAGCCAGCTAGCCAGGAGCAAGACCAGGGGAGCCAGTGAGGCATGAGTGGAGTGGGTCTCCATGCAGTCCCAGGCAGCTCCGAGCAGCTCCACAGCACCCAGCATATTCATAAATCAGCCCTTTCAGCAGCTGTCAGAGGCTCCATAATGAGGGTCATTATTCAGGCAGGGTGTCAAAGCTACTATCAGAGGGACCGTCCCTGGAAATCACACTCACTCTGCTCCTTGTTAAATAAACAGTGCAGTATACAAAATGGCAAACAAGCCGAGGGTCAATCTGATACAGTGCAAGGGCACACTAGGCCTCCAGAGTAATTTACCCTCAGGGAATACCCCATGGCTGGGGAGATGGATTGTATTTGGCCCTCAAAAAAGATTAATGGAAATCAAAGACAAAAAGGAACAGAGAGAAGCAGAGAGAGAGAGAAAGAGACAGACTAACTGATAAAAATAAAGAGCGTTGTTGAGGATAGAAGGGGGCTTTGGCCTGATGGAATTATTGTACTATATGTACATTACAATAATAAAATATGAACAAAATTGTATAGAATTCAATAAATAACAATCTGTCTACTTACAGTAAGAGATGAGAGAAATCTACATGAGATTAACTTTTGTTCTGGGATATTTCATTCAAAACCGGACTGAAATCCAATATCGTCAGATACTGTCTGTAGGCCTACAATACTGAGAAATGACAAAGTGACACCAAACTTTGGCCCTAACCTCAAACACTAGCTGATGTAATGGTCTAATAATATCAGTGTTTGAATATACCTGATCAAATATTCATCCTTTTATTGCTTTGATAATATCCGACAAGGACCTCACAAGCTGTTTTATTAATTCTGGGTGATGGTGGAGTGGTATGGTGTGTAAAGGAAAGGCACCGTGTTAGAAGGCAGACAGATAGATCACTACCATGGACTTGGTACACTAGATGTGGGGGCACACTGGGCTTTAGCTATAGGCCCTTTGAAAATGAACAGAACTTAAAACTTGAAATGTCTCTAATATATAACAATTATATAATTTCCAACAGCCATTAGGCTGTACAATGGATAGTCTATTGGACTCCAGAGTGTTCGGTATATTTCACTTTCACTGTAAATATGTAGCACTTTTAAATGCGTTTGATTGTGTATTATTCTGTTTTTATGTACTCTGTCTTTTTAAGCACATTACCAAATTAATTTCCCCCTGGAGGGATAATAAAGTTCTAATCTTTATATATATAATAAGATCTAATCTTTATACATTTGCCATATCTTTAGTTTGTGCATCTGATCGCAGAGGGAATTGTACCCTCAATCTTGATTTTTCTAGGGGCGCAATCCCACAGATCAGTGAAAACAGAGTAGTTACTACTATATTAAGAGGTCTAGTACAGGCTTAATTCAATCTAGTACAGGCTTAATTGAATGAACAATAAAGACGGAATGCAATATGATACTTTATTAAATCGTTTGGGGAATGGCCTCGCCTCCGAGGGAAGATCCTCAGAGCCAGATGACGTGATGGCAGGTAGCCCTATGTGGGGCCGCTGGCATCGAAACACCCCACTGGTTGGAAAGGAGTTCCAATGACGGGCCTTAAAGTTATTATAGCTGGTGGTGGTGAGGAGGTGGATGGTTGTCGAAAACTATTGCTGAAAAACAGCAAGTGAGAGAATGAGGTTAAGTTGACATGTAAATACATCCCAAGATTTACGTCCATTTGCTGAGAGAGATGAAGATGATAATTACAAGAACGAGCCCATAGGTTAAACAGCAAGCGTGAGGAATGTGCATTACTGTCTATAAGGTAAATAGTTGAATGACATTCCACACATGGCTATTAGGAAAGAAGAAAAAAGATGCTATGCAGATGATAATATGTTTGTATTCATTCCTACTATGCCCGTAGAATAAGGAACAAAAGTGAATTATGTAATGCTGCTCGATTAAGTTAAACAAGCATTAAGGCCAATTTTACTGATTGAACTTGCCTTAACTACATCACATATCTTTGTCTCATATCTCTCTATGACCTGACATACCTGCCAAATACCTGCTTCAGGCTGTCCCAGTTCACCTAAATACTTTCAGCCCATGTGTTATAGAAGGGGGTTGGGGGGGGTTGGGGCTATAGGCCTAGTACAGGACACATGAGAGAAATACAATATACATACCTCAAAAGTAGTGATGTACCCCAATATTGATAAGTCACGAGCGGACTGTCTTCTAAGATTAAGGTACAGTATCGTGGTCACACTGGGAACGTTCAAGGACAAAACATGTCCCGAGGAAGGGAAACAAGGATGTTCCACCTCTCCTTTATTTTCTGGTTAACCAAACAGCTAGGAGTACTTTCTCTCTTCCCACCATTGATTTTCATCTCACCTACCTGAAGGCAACAGATTAATCTTTTACAACTGAGTTTTCGACAGCCGCTCACGCTGGGTGAGACGCTCCTGAGCACCATGCAGCTTATGCACAACGCCAATTAATGATTTTGTCATTTCAACAGTGGGTGGGTGGCGCCGTGCTGTATATTCGTCAAAGTACTTTTGAGGCATAACTGCGACTCGTAATTTGCCCCATCTGTTTTAGTGGGAGAGAGAGGAGAGAAAAGAGATGGAGGAGAAAAAAAAGAGAGAGACCGAAGCCCGGGCAGCAATGCATAACGTTTGGTTTGTGTGACTAGTGATGCCGCCATGTCTTGAGGACATTGAAGAGGGAACATATGTTGTCGTCGGAGCCCCGCGGGCTGACATTGAAGATGAGGAAAGACAGTACTTCAAGGCAAATGTTGTCCCTGAAGAAACACTGCCACAACCTATATGGCTCAGAGTATTGACATGTCTCCTGTGGACCACAGAACTGTTACATTGAGATTTACACATAGTAGTAATGGGCAGCTAGGTCCCCTTGACTGTTCAGGGAAGAAGGACAAAAGTCCCCCAAAACTGGATCACTCAACAGGATTAGCCTGGAGGAAAGCTGCATAATCAGAAGCATTGCTACTGTAGTGTCCCAGACTGGGAATGCAGGGAAGACATTACTGGGAATGCATGTAAATGCAGGGGTGACAGGAGAGTCTTACAGTAGGCCCCACATACTGTACCGTAGTGTAGTATCTCTACAGGATATTTAACTCCTTACACTTGTGGCAATTGGCTTATATGGATGAGGCTAAATTGAAAGGTTTCTTACAGAAGAAATATGAAATACATAATCATGGGAGCAATTGAAAGCGAAAAGTTTGGAGATAAAGGGGAAATTATGAGACCAAAGGTGAGTACACAACAGTTCACTTGACACAAGACAACTTTACACTGTTGATTTTGAACATTTTACATGTACTGTACTTTGCCTCATTTGTTGATAACGAAATCTGAAAATATTCTGGATACATTCAGTAACCTAAGACTATTCCTAAAAATGCGGGGTAAGTGCAAAGTAAGACAACAAAATTACAAGGATTCGAGTGAGAGAATTAACTGGTGGCTCCAAGTGGCCACACACCTCTCCGAAGTGTGCACAGTTCCGAAGCAATTTCAATGCACTTTTATGACTCAAAGAAGAGTTTGCATAAGACTATGCATAAGGTACTGTTTCTTTAGCTCTCCTAGCGGTGCTGTTGAGGAACTAAAGCAAGCCCGCTTGTAGTTGTTTAATTTGGAACACAATCCTGCATCCCCACCATCACACAATTACTGTTGTTGTTTATGCAATCCAAAAACGGTCTAATATAAATCGCAATCTGGGTCAGGTGGCCATCAGTTGAAAGCTTGTTCTATTGCCAACATGACGAGCTAAGTTATAAAATATGATCTTATAGAGTTACACTTCACAAGGCAATTCAGGAAACAGATTATAATTTGTGTGCGCATACAGTAGAAACGAGTCATGAGTGCATTCAGGTGCAAGTGCCGCGGCAAATTTCCTTCACAATAAACAAACATAGTGTAGGCTCATTCTGTTCAGACATATACAATGTATATCAAATCAAATCAAATTGTATTAGTCACATGCACCGATTACAACACCTTAGTGAAATGCTTACTTACAAGCTCCTAACCAACAATGCAGTTAAAAAAATCAGAATAAGAAATAAAAGGAACAAGTAATTAAAGAGCAGCAGTAAAATAACAATAGAGAGACTATATACAGGGGGTATGTAGTCTATGTCCGGCAGCACCAGTTAGTCGAGGTAATTGAGATAACATGTACATTTAGGTAGAGTTATTAAAGTGACTATGCATAGATAATAACAGAGAGGAGCAGTGGTGTAAAAGAGGGGGTGGGGGGGCAATGCAAATAGTCTGGGTAGCCAATTGATTAGATGTTCAGGAGTCTTATGGCTTGGAGGTAGAAGCTGTTAAGAAGCCTCTTGGACCTAGACTTGGTGGTCCGGTACCGCTTGCCATGCGGTAGCAGAGAGAACAGTCTATGGCAAGGGTGGCTGGAGTCTTTGACAATTTTTAGGGCCTTCCTCTGACACCGCCTGGTATAGAGGTCCTGGATGGCAGGAAGCTTGGCCCCGGTGATGTACTGGGCTGTACGCACTACCCTCTGTAGTGCCTTGACGTAGGAGGCCGAGCAGTTGCCATATAAGAGAGTAATGCAACCTGTCAGGTTCTCGATGGTGCAGCTGTAGAACCTTTTGAGGATCTGAGGACCCATGCCAAATCTTTTCAGTCTCCTGAATAGGTTTTGTTGTGCCCTCTTCATGACTGTCTTGGTGTGCTTGGACCACGTTACTTTGTTGGTGATGTGGACACCAAGGAACTTGAAGCTCTCAACCTGCTCCACAAAAGCCCAGTCGATTAAATGTTTCAGTGTTATTTGCCTCGAACTGAACATAGAAGCTGTTTAGCTTGTCTGGGAGGCTCGTGCCACTGGGCAGCTCTCGGCTGTGCTTCCCTTTGTAGTCTGTAATAGTTTGCAAGCCCTGCCACATCCGACGAGCTCTGGTGCCGGTGTAGTACGATTCAATCTTAGTCCTGTATTGACACGTTGCCTGTTTGCCGATTTGTCGGAGGGCATAGCGGGATTCTTATAAGCTCCCGGGTAATTTCCCGCTCCTTGAAAGTGGCAGCTCTGACTTTTAGCTCAGTGCGGATGTTGCGTGTAATCCATGGCTTCTGGTTGGGGTATGTACGTATGATCACTGTGGGGATGATGTCCTCGATGCACTTATTGATGAAGCCAATGACTGTTGTGGTGTACTCCTCAATGCCATCGGAAGAATCCTGGAACATATTCCAGTCTGTGCTAGCAAAACAGTCCTGTAGCTTAGCATCTGCTTCATCTGACCAATTTTTTATTGACCGAGTCACTGGTGCTTCCTGCTTTAATTTTTTGCTTGTAAGCAGGAATCAGGAGGATAGAATTATTGTCAGATTTGCCAAATGGAGGGCGAGGGAGAGCTTTGTATGCGTCTCTGTGTGTGGAGTAAAGATGGTCTAGAGTTTTTTCCCATTGGTTGCACAATTAACATGCTGATAGAAATTTGGTAAAACAAATTTAAGTTTCCCTGCATTATAGTCCCCAGCCACTAGGAGCGCCGCCTTCGGATGAGCATTTTCCTGTTTGCTTATGGCGGAATACAGCTCATTGAGTGCGGTCTTAGTGCCAGCATCGGTATGTGGTGGTATGTAGACAGCTACGAAAAATACAGATTAAAATGCTCTAGGTAGATAGAGAATCTAATGATAAGAGCGTCTGCTAAATGACTTAAATGTAAATGTAAATAAACTGTACACCACACTATCTCAGGCGAGCAAAACCTCGAGACTTCCTTAGATATCGTGCACCAGCTGTTGTTTACAAATATACATAGTCCGCGCTGTTCTATCCTGTCGATACAGCGTATAATCAGTCAGCTGTATGTTGATAATGTCGTCGTTCAACCACGGCTCCGTGGAGCATAAGATATTACAGTTTTTAATGTCCCGCTGGTAGTTTAATCTTCCTCGTAGGTCGTTGATTTTATTTTCCAAAGATTGCATGTTAGCTAGTAGACTGGAAGGCAGTGAGGGTTTATTCGATTGCCTACAAATTCTCAGGAGGCAGCGCGACCTCTTTTTCTCCGTCTTCTCTTCACGCAAATGACAGGGATTTGGGCCTATTCCCAGGAAAGCAGTGCGTCCTTCATTTCGGGCTCATTAAAAAAAAAGCTTCTGCCAGTTCGTGGTGAGTAATCGCTGTTCTGATGTCCAGAAGTTATTTTTGGTCATAAGAGACGGTAGCAGCTGTAGCTCCCTTCAGTAACCACGAGCACAACCGTTCCTTGATTTTAACTGGCGGCTTTATTCTGTAGTTTTAGTCAGAATTATCACCTTCCGTGAGAACTATAAAGTAAATGAAAAATACAGTTAAGCACACTCTTACGACCTTATCTTACGAGTGACTTATTAGCTTGGTATAACTCTGAAGTGCTTACATACATAACAGTTTAACCGGCGTTATAACAGGTTCAGATTAACACATGAATAAAGGAACAAATACCTCATTGGCTGCTTATTACAGAAGGGAGGAAATCAAACTTCACACTTATTATTCCTGGCATGAATTCACACTTCATCCTAACATACACTCTTCAACCTTTATGAACTACACCCGATGACATGAAAACTTAGCTAACGCAGCGCAGGATTGCCTTCCCTCCAAAGGTATGTTGCTACAATAAGGATCCCCGTTACAACAGTAATAGCTACGTAGTTCCGCTTGTATTATCATTTCCCCCGCACAGCGGACACATAAACAATTCAAACAAAAGACAACGACATAACCTGTAAGTCTAACTGTCAGTTACAGCAGCAACATTATGTACAGAATACGTTTTTTTTAAAAGAAGTTAAATAAGTTTACAAACGACACAAAAAAACGAACAATAAAACACATTTGTTAGGAGCACGTAAAACATCAGCCATCTTCTTTAGTGCCATGATACATGAGTTTTATGATTTGGACATGTGAAGTGCACATTTTGACTAACATGTGTTTTGTATGACATCAAAGCGCTATTTACTATAATCCTCAATGTCTCATCGTTCAAAATACATCGAGTCATCTTAAATTTACAGCATTTCCCTCACTCAGACAACAAAAAAGTTACCCAATTACCGGGAGGGATGAGGGGAGTTCTTGTAATGCTCGGTGCTCAAGTTCAGGATGTCTGTCAGTCAAAACTCGTACAGCGCTGTGAAGCACAGAGCCAGAGCTCTGACGTCATGTATAGCATGTTACTGTACAGCCACTACATTCCATTTTAGGCGCTTATTAGTGCCCAAACCTACTACTACTATTTTCAACCCTTTAATATATGCCATTTAAGAGACACATTTGTCCAATGCGACTTAATCATGCATGCATCCATATTTTTTGTATTTTTATATATAACAAATTCAGACATCATCATCATTAATTACATCTTTAAATTACAATTTGAATCCTCAAAGTGAAAAGCTACTGTAAAGGTAACTGTTTCAGACAATGGAATAGTACGGAAACTGTAACCTTGAAATATTATCAACGTGTTGACGTCTCACTATAAAGCCCTCATAATTGACCCTGGTTAATAATGATATCATTGAGATGTTTATCAGAGCCCAGCCATAGGGCCTTCATTACATCTCTGTAGCAGAGGGTTAGAGAGGAGCTCCCTACTCAGCCCTGTTTGGACACATGATGAATGAGCCTGAGACAGACTGCTGCCATTGGAGACTGGAGAGCAGAGAGAGCTAGAGGATGATGAATAATGGCTCTGTAGTCTCTTTCCCCACAGGAAGCTACTATTCCAGTACAAAGGGAGAGAGTTGACAACACAGAACCAAACCTATCGACAACCAGTGACAGAACCATGCCTTTCTATCCACAGCCAGGGACAGACAGAGGTAAACATCACCTGCTTTAGACAAGACTCAAAGTTTCCCAAACCACCTTAGTTGTGCAATGAGTGAAACTGCATCATAAAAGTCAAACTCTTTCTCCCTCTCCGTCTCTCTCTCTCTCCGTCTCATTTTCTGAATAAGGATAAAAACTCTCGGCGGAAAGACAAGCGCTCCACAAGGATGCTGAAAAATTAAGGCTTTCAGTAAGAAACGCAGAGAAAAAAACAAAAGGCACGTTTGCAAATTAACTTTGACTGCTCAACAAGGAGTGCGTGTTGACAAGGGAGAGCACTGATCTGATTTACTGACATAGGCAAAGGGAGAGAGAGACAAAACAAATTTAATAATCTTTTCCATCAAGAGGAAATCTTAGCCCTTTTCCTCCACAAAGACCCCCCTGGCTTAAATCAATTGCAAACAAACCTGATTCTGCAGCAGCGAGCGAGAGAAACAGGAGGGAATAAACAGTAGCTTTCAATTTAATTCAGCACTGGGCTCGGGGAAAGCAAAACTTTCATCCATCACTTTCATGTTGCTCAGAAGGCAGCAGTAACTGAACACACACCTGGAGTGACACCGACTGTAGTACAATTTTCCACCTGCAATACACTTTGACATCTCCTTATGTATTTATGATCACGTTTCACCTTTCGTTGCTTACTGTTCATCTACGATTCTGAAGTGTTGCTCATGCAAGCGAGTGAGGAATGAGAGTGAAAGAGAGGAGGGAGAACCCTTGAGGGTTATTTACTTTCTCAATCTCAATCACATCCTGTCTCTAATCATCAGGCCCTCAGCAAATAAATTCAGTACAACACAGCCACTACAACAGGAGCTGTCGAGCCACACTGGGGCTGCCTACCACAACAAGAGAATTCCTTTTCTAGTCTTTCAGGAACAGTGGATCATCAACCCTGGTCATAGAGACCCACATTTTTGCTCTAGCCCAGAAGTAACACCAGATTGAATTAATCAAGAGCTGGTAAGTTGATGAGTCCCCTAAAATGTGGCAACACTATAGTCTACCAGGACGTGGGATTCTGTAACGAACAGTATTATGCCAGTCTGCCTATTGTGCCCTGCTGAGTGAGTCAGACAGGACATGAATATGCCACCAGTGATGAAGGACATAGTCTAGCCAGTGATGCCCATGGCTTCTCTCTCTCTCCCTCTTTCTCTCTCTCTCTCCTCACCACTCAGGCCACATCCCTCCTTCCCACATCCTGTCATTAAGACTCTCTCTACGCTTCCTTCCCTTCCTTAAAAATAATCTCAGCAGTTTTTTGTCCATCCACTAATAATTCAATTTAGCAGGCCCAGCGCTGCGGCTGCCATTAGTTTGAGGACGTGATTTAAGATTGATGACTTGTGTCCCCCCGGGAGTCTGTTTCGAGGTGGGGGGGACCTGGCGATGGCCGGGTGGCAGCGCTGGAACAGGCGTGGGAGTCAAGAGAATTAAAGTTCCGAATTGATTTTCTCAAAATTTGAGCTGACTAATGTGACAAGTCGCAGCTGTGAGCGACTCAGTGCCGGAGCCATGCCCGTCTCCTCCAGGCTCCTCAGTGTGACATGGTGCCGACGGGAGGAAAGAGGGCTGGGGCCCCCCTTCTTACACACACACACACACACACACACACACACACACACACACACACACACACACACACACACACACACACACACACACACACACACACACACACACACACACACACACACACACACACACACACACACACACACACACACACACACACACATGCACACAGATGCATACACACACGCTCTCTCGCACAAACGGTCGCACATACACAGCCGCCGCCACCCCCTGTGACACAGTGCAGCACAGAGCTGCTCACCCATCAAACTCCAGTCAGTGACACAAATTACAGCGGAGGACTGAGTGAGGGAAGCGAGGCTGGGCCTGGCACCTCACACGCACCGCTCAGCTCAGCTCCTACAGTACACCGGGCCACTGCTACACCGCTGACAAGGAACGGGTCACTACGGTGGCATTGGTGAATAATTCAACAGAAGACAGACAGACAGAGAGAGAGAGAGCGAGGCAGAAAGAGAGAGAAGGAGAGAGGGAGGGTGGGTGGTAGAGGAAGAGAGGGGGGTAGAGAGAGCGAGAGCGCACGTAATGCATATACAGAGAGAGAGAGAGGAGGGAATACACATCAATCTGAAAATGCACACCTTGTCAGGCTACTATCAAAAACATGATGAACCGTCTAAAGGTTGCTGTATGTTGTAAAGCACCATGGACAGCATTAAACTTGTCTACTTTTGTAACATGTTGATACTGTACATTGTTATTGCTTTAAATGACAGAAATTCTATTGAGTAACAGAGATTTGAAATCTTTGTTCTCAAACACTGAAATTAAACCGTCTGCATTTGTTTCTCAGAAACAAATTCTAGTAGACTGAATGACTCTTTTAATCAAGTGTTTTGCATCTCAACGTCCCAACTGGTGAAAAGTCACAAAAGGGGCCATTTTAAATATGGTCTAGGAATTCATTTACAGATGACTTAAAGAAACGGTAAGCAAAAACAGGGGTGTTTGACGAGGGAACTTTGGAATTGAGTTTCACGCTCGAACGCAGCCTTTAAGACAAAGCACCTCAGGAGATAATTACAGTGTCAAGCATCCGTCGTGCAAGCGTGTGACGATTGGCCAATATTTAGCTTTAATTAAATCAAAGGCAGAAATGTAATTTCTCCTGAGTGATCTTTACACAGAGGCCGATTAAAAAAAAAAAACACAAAAAAAAAACATAGCTGCAGGTTGGTTAATGCATTTTCTTTTTTTGTTTTGCCCTCGATGTCCATGAGGTAGACGAAGCACATGCAGAGAGATAGACCACTCTTATACACCTCAAGAGGAACAGCAGGATTCTAACTGTTGTGGTGTGTTTCCGTGTGTGGAAAATAAACTTAAATTAGCTGTAAACTATTTAAAATGATGGCTAGCAGCAGTTCAAGTGAATGTTGTAATAGGCTAAACACTGGGGAAAAGTAATTGACCGTGTGCAGGGGCAGACTTTGAGAAAACAATGTACAGTAAAGCACACCTGTTACAGTGTCCCATCATTTTGAACTGACCATTTACAGTCAGAGTACTGGATAGGACTGAAGCCTACACACAGTACATCAGCCACATGTTAAAGGTTGTGAGATGGAGTGGTTATGGCATCGCTTTGCAAACTCTTCATTTTAAATATGTTATTACTGCAGGTCATTTAAGTGCTCTTATATCCCAACAAGAATTTGGTGGAAAGATAATTTTGGTAACTTCGTAACTCCTTTTATCTAGACTTCCACAAGAATGGCATTCTCATATGAACACATCAATTTGTTCTCACTAGTCAACTCTTGTTGATCTCGGAGGGCCATTTTCAAATAATTAAATAATAGAGTAAAATAAAGTTTCCAAGGAAGAAAATAATATTGTAAGCTGTAAAGTCTTTTAACAGATGAATGAACACACTATGATGTGGATTTTAAGTCCACATATGTGTTAATGTTTGAGCTTGGTCATAAAGTTCAGGTAGGTATTGATGGTTTGGAGCGTAACTCGGAGGTAGTGATTTAATATGTTGTGAAAGTAAGCTGCTTGGGGTTTGGTCTGTTTTCATTACCCAGCAGCCACTAGGCTCTGGCTCCCTAGCTGTGTCTCTCTCCAGACCAGGGAATTAAAATAGGCCTCTCTCTGTGTTTGGACTGCAGAATGGAGAATGGGCGGGGAAAGGTCAATACAAAATTAATATGAGCATTAATATTCCTAATGCAAACTCACAATGTTGGAGCGTGTCATAGTTTTGATGGAGGTCTGCACAAAGTTTAATAATAAAACCCTGCTAGTGCCTCCATCTGATCTATGTGGATCTTAGAGCTGAGACACCTGGGAAAGTTCAACACGCTGTAATTGTGACGATGTGTTGGGTACATTTCTAAAATGTCTATGATGCTGTTGATGAGCAAAGTGCAGTGTTTCGTCTCAGAGCTCAGTCTCTCTTGGTTTAATTGATTGTAAAACAGTTTAAAAACTGCATGAACTGCCGAAAGACTCAAAGGTTGCCAGAGTGTTCAGAGATTTAATTACATTTATGATATGAGGAGGATTTGACTATACAAATTCCTTTAAACTGAAGAATGTTGTGTATGTAAACACGAAGTCTTGAGTTCCTCCGTTTCCTGAAAATACGTACACAGAACTGTCAAAAAAGAGTATTAATTGAATTCCTTACACAGCTTACTTTATACTAACTGGAAGTCGCTCTGCTAAATAACAAAAATTTACTTGTAAAAATGTAAGCTTCACAAACAATACCTAAATTGTACAGCAGCAGTAGCTATATTTAATTATGACAAAACAACAACTACAAGGAATAGATGAATTTAAAATTCAATAAAAAATTAAGTATTTCCCTGTCACAAGAGACGGAATGGGTGTGTTTTGCAGTAATTATTCATGATGACAACACACAGCAAAAAGTTATGGCCCCCAAATTTACATTTTAGGAAAAAAAGTGTAGCATGGTTGTTGTCGTCGTGTTTTATTTATGATAAAATGATCGCTTGGCTAGAAAAAAAACATCTGCCGTGGATGTACCTGTTATTTGCTATTATTTATGAGGTTGCTTGTTTAGGAATGCACACCGCCACATGTGCACACGTAATTAATCCAGCAGACAATTAGATATTGTTTAAATTCGCAGCTGAGTGCAATTAGCATCATGGGTAGTTCACATATGTTGGCAGTGCAACGAACGGCTTAGATTAGGCACTGAAAGTGCTTGTTAAAATCTCTAACCTAAGGCCCCTTGAGCAGAACTCTCCCCCTAATGATCATCATAATGTTGTTGATGGAGAAATAATCCATTTTCCCTTTGTAAGTAGTGGGTTCCGAGTTTGAAAACCTGATTAACCCAATCAGAGACTACTTCATTACCAATGCTCCGATTACCTCACCACTCTCACAATGACTCAATTACCAGGACAGGTGATTTAAAGAAGAAAAAAACTCAAATAAACAAAGAATCTCTCAAAGCAGCCGCAGTATTCAGTTCATTTCAGTTTCCCCATGACTGAACACTCAGTAAAAGTCTTCTACTTTTCTGAAAGTGATTTGACAAGCTGAGGGAACTGGCCCTCGTCCAATATCCTCATCCTCTAATTTCCTATGTTTTCCAACAGGCTCTCATGCTATTCAGTAGTGAGCGGAGTCCCATTATTTTCTCCTCACCGAGAGGTTTTCCTCACCCAGTGACATCCATTGGAGGCCCTATTTGTGTTAGTTGGGGTAGTGGACTAAAGGCTCGGAGAGAGAGCGCTAACTTGCCAAGCAGCAGTCCAGCTCCCATGTCTGGCTCTGCTGGGCTGTTTTGCCACAGTGGTTGCCGGGGTGATGCTTCACGGACTGCACTGACCTCTGCAATTTCGAACCGTCAATCTGAGAGTCCGGAGTAGCTCTCTCCCGCTTGCCCCTTTGTAGATGTGCACATCTTTTTATTCTAAATCCAGTCTCATTATTGTTCCTCTCCACTAGCCAGCAGGAAAAGCCCTGCTGAAGTTGGAGAGTTAATTGAGCGAGTCTTTCACACTGTTTGGTCTGAGAGAGTGAGCTGGCTGGCTGCCGGCCGGCCGGAGCTCTTATTTGCCTAGATTCCGGATTTAGGGCCGATCGGTCGGCCGAGGTTGTCTGCTGCCGGACTTCACTTGAGCATTCATGTCTGGGCACTTGGTGCATTCGCTCATTACCAAGCAGAGAAATGTCAGGAGGAGAACCAGGGCTGTAATGTAATCTGGACATTGAACTGCTTCCTCTTTAATGATAGGTAGACTTACTTGGCTCCTCCACACTGTGTCATGTTTAACAGCATCCTATAGCTGGAGTAAGAAAGGAAAGCCACAAGGCCTGCTGCATAATATCAACTTGATCTAGACTAGAGCTCTGGGCAATATATGTGCCCAGACCTGCCATACTGTTCACCAAAAATGATGTAAAAGGTAAACAATTACAAAATAAACTTATAATTAACATACTATTTTAGTAATCACCCAACACAGTCCTATATACAGTGGGGCAAAAAAGTATTTAGTCAGCCGCCAATTGTGCAAGTTCTCCCACTTAAAAAGATGAGAGAGGCCTATAATTTTCATCATAGGTACACTTCAACTATGACAGCTCTTTGATCTTGGCCATAGTGGAGTTTGGAGTGTGACTGTTTGAGGTTGTGGACAGGTGTCTTTTATACTGATAACAAGTTCAAACAGGTGCCATTAATACAGGTAACGAGTGGAGGACAGAGGAGCCTCTTAAGGAAGAAGTTACAGATCTGTGAGAGCCAGAAATCTTGCTTGTTTGTAGGTGACCAAATACTTATTTTCCCCCATAATTTGCAAATAAATTCATTAAAAATCCTACAATGTGATTTTGTGGATTTTTTTCCCTTATTTTGTCTGTCATAGTTGAAGTGTACCTATGATGAAAATTACAGGCCTCTCTCATCTTTTTAAGTGGGAGAACTTGCACAATTGGTGGCTGACTAAATACTTTTTTACCTACTTCATTAGCAAGGCCTAATTCCCTTTCGGTCGGTCACAACCTACCACCAAATGAAAAATCCTATCCGCCCTGGGCATATCCCTATTTTCAATCTTCCTTCAGGGAACCAGAGATTAGAGTTCGTGAGTATTTGGTTAACAGTCTCACTTACCAACATTCCACCTTAGTATTTGATTCACTTTGAGTCTATCTATTTATTGCTCTAAACTCGGAGTGGAGCGGTGGTTCTGCTGTAGCCCGAGGCAGAGGAAGCAATAATGTGAACCCCGGAGAGCTATTCACAGGGAAGAGCAAGCCTACCGACCAGAGAGAGATATTCTCCTCCACTGTTCTCCGCTAGGGCGTTGGGGAGGCTAAACGGCGGCGGATATCGCTTATTAAACCATCTGCCTGATGCTAATTAGATAATCGGAGATAAAGAAAAGGAGTTTTCTTTGTACATTTTAATGAGATGATGTGTCAGGCAATTGGAGAGAGAGAAGTCCTGAAGATGGATGTCATTTCGTTTTGGGGCGGAAGATTTGGTTTGAGACTGAGGATTTTCAGGTGAAAGTGTAAAAATGAACAGATGTGGAGGAGTGATTAATAGTGGAAACATCTTGGCCACAAGAACAAAGAAAGATGGTAGTGGCTCCTTTTACTGCATGGGCATAAAAAGACTACCCTCCGTTTGCTATTGAGATGTTTGACACAATCATTTAAGCAGTTTTACTTATGCCCCTCTCATCAAGGCTGAATATTTTGAAGCATCCAACCTAATCAAGAAATTGATTTTGAAAGCATTAATGATAGGATTCTAAATTAAGAGCGTAACATTGGAATCTTAGCCCAATCTCTGTCTGCATCTGAACCTGTACCATTTTCCCTATAGAGGCCTGGTCAAATGTAGTGCACTACATAGGGAATAGGGTACCATTTGGAACACATTGGTCTCTGGCCTGATTCTAACCAGCAGATAGAGTTCAGTGGTAAGGATATTCTTCGCGGGCCCCACAACTAATGAGAGAGAGACTATTGATTAGGGGCTGTCACCAGAGAAGAACATAAAAGTACACATTCAATAAACAGACTTCATATCCCGTTCAACTAGTGTAAAGGTTAAGTGCTGAGGAATATTGCAAGGATCAATAATTGACTGCAACTTCATGTATGGTTGGTGTGGATAGCCTATATCATCATCTCATCTCCAAGCCAAATGCCACATCTGCTCTGAAGGCCACTTGGTGCAATCTGTTTGATGCATACGTTTAAAGCAAACCCAAATAGCATGGTTTACATTTGCGGTTCATATGATTTATATGGAACACTCCACAGCGCGCTATAATAAACAAATAAAGTCATCACCAGCCATCAACGCGGCTTGGGTATAAATAGGAGCTTATTAAAAGTTAATAACCACATACATAACCACATATTCTCCCTTTACAATAAATAACAAACTCAATTTCCTCACCGTTAATGGCGAGAGAGCGGCTCCTTAAGCAAGACAAATGAAGGGTTTGCAGCGCACAGTAACAACATTAACTGGCTAATTAAGCATCAATAGAGGGATGCTGCCACTTCTCACAATAATTACGCAATGTGGTTTAATGAAAAGGTTAACTATGTGGAAGGAATAGGACGTCTGAGATGTCTGTGTCTCTGTGCAAGGCGGGGACGGTTGGTTCCCAACAAACACCTTTCCCTATTTGTCTCCCTGTTAACCAGGCCCAGTAAGAGTTATATTATCCAGTATTTCTCCTATTGTATCTTTCTTAATGGATATTATATCCAATATCCACTTCACAGATGAGTGCACTATTACAATGGAGAGAGAAATAGAGTCGCTCTTACAGTATGTGTCCCCTAGCAGAGAAACTGGACATAGGGAAATTCTTGCAAATTCCAGATGGGCTGGTCCATCTTTAGCCCAGTGGGCCTGACGAAATTGTGCAAAATGATCATTAATCAGTCCGGGCCATGAGAGGAAAAAAATTGGCCGCTGTGGGGGTCTCTAGGAAAAATATGGGCCGGTGTCTAAGACAGATTTCTGGTTTCAGTCCGTCCCAGGCCCCTAGTATCACTGAGACGTCTGGGATATTCATAGAAGCTAAACTAACATATAAGCTTGAACTCCAGTAAAACTCGAGCATCATATTATTCATACAATAACTCCAAAACCACAATATTACATACAGTGCTGAGCAACACGATTTCCCTCTTTTAGTTGGTGAGAAAGCCTTCCTATGAATTCTCAGTTTGACTATCTAACTCTTAGAAACACACCAGACACAGCACCCTTGATCTCTAGTCTAGACTAAAGTAACACGAGGTCTCTTGCTTCTAGTAACATCTATGTCCATAGGCTCCTCAGGCAATACCCTATTGGTCTTGACTCAATGTCATCCTCATAAATTATTACTTTATTACCCCAGGTAGACCAAAAGAACCCGGGGCGACACATCACACCAAACCACACATACCCATTACATATGACCTGTTGATCAGCTTATACATTCCGAATATACATCTTCTAGATCTGAATACTCATTGAGGGACTCATCTTAAAGCGAGAGTGAATGAGCTCTCAGTTCACATCCTGTGTAAATGTGAGAGAGGCGTGTCAGCGCTGGACCAGAGAGTGGACATACACAGGGAACACAGACCGTTATAGTACTGTAGTAGCAACTCCTGCTGCTCTATGAAAATACCGATTAACTATAGGAACCATGCTGTGAGGTGTAGATGGATATCCTGTATGAGAACATTTGCATACACTAAGGCCTCAACTATTCCATTAATTGATCATGCAAATACCCATGAGGATGCCAAATCGCAGACATAATCTGGCAGAGTTGCTAGCTAGCTGCACTACCCTAGCGTTGTCCTTTCATATGTGACAGAGGAGACACCGAAACCTTACATCCATTTTGTTTCCTCACCCCGCGACCCCCAGAATGTGAGTGTACACATTTTGGGGTTTCATATGAAACCTCTTTTCTACATTTTCTCATGTTGCATCTGTGACATGCTCGTGAACAGGGTTTATATGACCAGAGGTCACCCTCCCTCTAGGTTATATGCTTCCCCCAACCCCATTGGTCCTATGAAAGCTGGGGAATATGGTGAATATGGGACGGCGCACAGGTGGGTGGATGGTGATATAATCGAAAGAGGACAGGGAGACAGTGTGGTTGACCATCTGCCAATGTCCTATAAGCTAGTCAGTGTATCTCATCTTTATGAATCCCCAGCAATCAAAAGTACCATAACCGTTGTGAACGACATCAACAGTGGTAGTCGATTTCAGGGGCAGTGTAACCTGTCTGTGTTCTAAGTCTGAACTCCCATTTCTGACGCTCTTTTAATTGGAAATGTCTTGAGATTTGAAGAATGAAAAACGACATACATCTGAGATTACCTTCAGACGAAAGAAGTGTCAAATCCACAAATGCAATTAGAAACAGACGATTATTTAAGAAACAAAGAGTAGACCTGCCAACGGCAGATTTCAAAGACCTTTCTACATACACCCACTGTATGTGCCACAGTGTGCCAGGGCCACATTTTATTTATTTAAGAAACACTGCTACTGAAGAAGATCAAGATGTGGAAAAACAAATCATAGTTTAATAATGCAACTCTTTGCATTTGTACATAATTGTATAAGACTTAATTATTTAGTAAACGAACTGACAAAAAAGTCCATTAGTGTTTTCCAACAAGAAACAAGAAATTACTCCGAGCATATGGGTTAGCTTAGGGGTGATATTTTATTGGTGACGAGTTAAAAAATGTATGAAACAAAAATATTTATATTTTTTTCAAAGTCAGGGAGAATGCAAATCTTTGATGATGAGGCCTAAATGGATGGTGTCTTTTTAAAAATGGATGTGCTGCACAAAGCATTCCCTTAGCAAGCCTTTGAGAGCTTTTTGTCATGAATTTGTTATGAAAATGTTGGTTGACAAATAGGAAAACATAAATATTAAAAGCATTTACAACATTTTACTTTATGAGTTGACACATTTAATATGCTGACTAAAAGCTTGCCACGATTCTCAATTACTCTCCCTCCCTCGCTGTGTGTTAGCTAGAATCTTAAAGATGCATTCCGCGTGCACAGACTCACTCACTTTGAAAAACATTCTTGTAGCTTAAGGGTTCATAAATACGCTTGCATTACGTAGATAAGATGCTGCTGCTTTGCATAGAATACAGACTCCAAACATGCACTCACTGCGTTCATCAAACTGCACGGCTTATTAGCATGGAAGTAGCATTAAGCTTTAATACAGAAAACCCCTAAGAGGCCTAAACACAAACCAACGTCTAATTCCTCACAAACAGGCACAAAGCAAGACAGCACACAAAAGGCAGCCGACACACAAGATTACCATTCATATGCTCTCAAATGCTACACGCACACACACACATGCTACGCTTCTAACGGAAGAATAAGAAGAAATAAAGAAACTAAGCAGATGTTGACTGAAAATATTGATATGCAAATGTTGGTCTATTATTCTTCTGAAAGTGCAATAACAAAAGAAAAACAGACTGAATCTAGAACATTGCACAGTAAAATATGACAAAAATGTGTTGTTTTCTAAGTGTGTACACAAAATTGCTGGGAAGTTCAGCATTATTGTATTATGTCTGAATTAAAATGTTCACTACGTTGCTCGTGTTATACTGGGAATACAGGAGCTTACATCTGAAACAGCAGGGAATTCCACCACCTGACTTTACTCTTTTACATTCTCGACACACTCAAAAACAAGCTACCACTTTACAGAAACAGAGGGCTTGTCAAAAAAGGGAACGGGAACGATAAATAGCGGTGCGACCGCGGTGATTGAACATTGTTTTCTGAAGATCATAGTCCCAAAATCACACCTGACATTTCAAACACGGAAAGCTACCCACATATAGTCAGTCTCTCTCTCTCCTCCATCTCTCTCTCTCTCCAGGGTGCTGGGTTATTAATGAGTCAGGCACATAAAAAGCATCTGTGTGACTGGGAGTGTCAGCCATCAAAAAGTCTGTTTTGAACCATCTCTGTGCATGTTAGAGAATTATTCTCTTTTATAAGGACAAGAGACAATCAGTGATTGCCAGGGCTTTCAAATGACCAGACCTTGAAGCCTCATTCGCAGACACACTGTATGAATATTGTATGCAAAGTGTAGGAAGTTTGGTTGTCTACAGGGAGAGGCATGAAGACTGGAAGACGTTGGTGCTCGTAATGACTGTTTGCTAAGAAAAGAGTGTGTGTTTTGTGGTACAGAGTGTGTGTGTGTGTGACATATTTCCTGTAATTAATTGGATAGACAGATACAACAGCCACAGGTGAATTCTTTTTTACGGTTGTTATCATATGTTTACCACCAGATGATACAGTTAAGGAGCTATCCTTTTCAACGGAGGCCCACACAACAGTAACAGAACCTTACCACAACAGGTGAGACTTTCCCTGCCACCGACACAAACAGAGACACACATTACATTATACACAGAGACCTCTCGCTATGTGATCTTCCCAGTGCCTCCCTGGACTGGTAACAAATAATTGGGGAACTCTGAAAAGGGTTTTGATGCACCTCTCCTGTCAGAGCAACAGTGACAGTGGCAGCCCAGCATCATCTCCCCTCCACCAAACACACAGACCTTTTCACCTCCAACACTCTAAAACAGCATACAGGACACCCTTTGAATAAGTAATACTCCAGAGTTTCACACAACTTCCAGCAAGGTGTGCCAGCGGAAAAACCCATTGAGCAAACAATGTTGATGTGGGAGAGGATAGATACTATATGTGGAGGATGCCTTAGTGAATAACAGATGGAGCACATTGGCTTCAAGAAGAGAATATGCTGAGGCCTGCAACTCTAGCAGGTCAAATCTGTGTACAGTACTGTCAAGAGGGGTGTCTGCCTATTACACAAACAGTGTGAGATGTCCAGGCGGTGGTACAAGTGCCTGAAATTAAATCCAACACCATTTAGTTTCTGTCTTTCCCACTGAACCAAAGATAAATCCTCTGTAAGGCCATGCTATCATCTCTAGTCTGCGATGACAAAGTAGATCCCACCTTGTCTCGATATATGCATGTTGCCAGAAATCCTCTTTCCCATCGTTAACATTAACATTATACCCTCCTGGAGAATGACCAATGACCAGAATGCGCCAAAAGTACACGAGACGTAGCGCAGGGGAGCAGATATTTCACTCCACTCCGAGACAGCTGTGGGCTTGATGGGCGCCGGGAATGGGGCCATTTTAGTAGTTGATGTGTCCATCTCTGGCCGATATGTAATCCTCGGCTACAGTCGGGGCCCGAACATGACAGAAAATCATTAGCCTCTATAGGCTGTTAACTGTCACATGAATGATTGAAGAAGCAACGAGGCATCCAGTTTTGTGTGGCAGTTAAACGTCTGTCCTTCCAAAAGGGACCCCGCCGAGACCTATGACGAAGCAGCTTGGAGGAGGGCCACTCTCACCTTCAGACAGGGAAACCTGGTCTGCCATACTGCATGGTGATCAGGGGGATCGAGAGGGTCAAGTAGAGCATATGGCATCTGGTTTATACATGAGCTTGAGTCTCTTTAAATACAAGCTGATGGGTAAAGCAAAAGGCCAGCCTGACACAGTGAGACCAGACACCAGTGTCTGTTCAGTGATCAGAAAGCCTGGCCGGGTTGGTTTCTATGTACCATAACTGACATACATAGAACAGTGATTCACCAAACAAACATTTGACTCGATCTGATACCAACTGAACTGTAAAAAAAATATTATAATAAAAGGGTCCCTCAACAGGAAAAACAGAATGTCTCATTTTCCACCTGGAAGGAGATAATAGGTTTGAATCAACGCTAAAACGCAGAGCCTGTTTTTCTGCACTTGTCTCTATGTCTGAGATGGCAGGGCCAGGTTCCTGGGCTTCCAACCAGATTAAAATCTCCTCTGACATTGAGCACAGCCAGCTATCATTTTAATGCAGTCTCGGCCCTCAGTCCAGATGAGCTCCTCTGCTCTCAATGGTTTTATAAACCCCTTCAACTGAGATGACATTCATCACCTTGTTTAGCCACTATGTAACATATACTGTGGCGGACTGGCGGTGGGGCTATTTTCCACAGAGCAGAGTGAAGCACAATCTCCATTGGATTCCCCAGTGTCCTCTCAGCTCTCTGTGAGAAGGGCCTAGCTGCTTCTCAGACATGCAGACTGAGGGTCTCTTGGGGAGGCCCAGCCTGTCAAAGAGGACTGACTACAGAGACCATTATTTAAGATAACTCTGCCTTTCCCTTTTCACCAGGCTCTCTCCATTCATTAAGGTCGTTACTGTTAAATGTTATTTTTTTCTCACCCAAAGACTAAGAAATACAAGGAAGGGGAAAAGGAACGAAATTGTCAAATTAAAATTAAGCCTCTGCTGCTTCAATTATTTGCTTCATTTCATAATAACATGTGGTTAATTATTCAAGGTTAATTATAACTAGGTTAATGACATTCTAATAAAACGGACTGAGACATTTTGCTCTAGTTTATATTACACTTAGATAAATTAACTAAATATTTTCTGCAATTAAATCTTTAATAGTTATAAATATCTTACAACCGTGAAACTTGACAGCATGCATGCTGAAGCCACATGCCTGAAGCCATTTGAAATGCCAATTTAAAAAAAAAGATATGTCTCTCAGACATCTTTTAAAAGCCAACAACAATAGTAACAACAGATGCCTCTCTGGGAGTACAGTATACTCAGTCCCGCTCCCTCTGGTGTGTGGCCAATTCATTTCTAGAAGTGGATCTGAAATTACACACAATGCACTTGGGGTGGGTGTGTGTATGTATCTCTGTCTGTGTTACAAACAAGCGCTTGTTCGTTCAGTGTATCCGCTTGGCACTGCAGCCCTACGGGGCATGATTACCAGACCCAGAGTGATCCTTCAGCTCTCTGCCTGACACACTCCTGCCCCCCTTCCTTCCCAGTTTATTTTATTTTATATTGCCAGTATGTTTTATTTACTCCTAGTGGCGCGTCCGTCTCTGTAATGTATCTGCCTGCCAGGCAGATAAATAAAGCTGTTTTTCTTTTTACAGTGCCCGTGCCGTTTACAGCTAATGTGTCTTCATCCCCACTGCTATTTATCAGTATCTCTAGACATCCGCTGACTGGATGAGAGGAGACCCAACGCTCTATTTCATCACAACTATTTCTGCACTGAGAATATAGTGGATGTAGTGTTGTAGTGTCAGGGCAGTTTTCACTCTAGATCAGTACCTTCACAACAACGGACCAGGTTTGGAGCATTGGCTGTCAAAGCTTCGGTGGCAAAAAGTTTGGCTTCTCCGCTGTGATAGTGGCTGAAGTTATGAACCAACTTGCTAAATTGTCTAAGTCGTATTACGTTATACTGTAAAGTCTAACTTCGTTTCCCCTGATAGAGGCACAGGAGACTAACCACACTGGGTAGAATATTCATAATACATCCCCTCCTGCTGGAGTTCACGCAGACCTGGTTTCAACCACCTTATTAAAACAAAAAATGAGAGAGAGAAAACGTTACGTTGTAATTCATGACACTTGTGCGCGTCCTCGAATTCCTTCTTCAAACACTTGTCTTTCCTTGCCATAATGGATGTCAGATCCTCTGATGTAGCTCGAGTAGGAGCCTCTCACACCGAATAAGGTCTCACTCTTTCCCGCATTTGAAGCTATCACTCAATGCGATTCTGTGTTGTTCGACATCAAAAGGGGGAAGGAAGACACAGTCATCACCTGCCGAGCGCTCCAAACGGTTGAAGCTAAAATATCTTCAAATCACTTGTCCAAGACATTTCCCCCCTATTAAAGCTGACTCCATGCAGGCTTAAAGACTGAGACAGGCCCTTTAGATGAGCTAACCAAGACGCAGTGTTACAGATGGGAGATCATACAGTAGGCCAGGCAATGCTTTAGAACAGCCTGCAGTGGCATGATGCCATTTAAAGAGAAACAGTTACAATGTCAAGAAGAGGACCTGATGCTGTCGATACACAAGATGACAACAGAGCTCCTTATAAAATCCCCCATCACTGGAAAGCTGGGAGATGTCAAACTTAAAGTCAGGGAAATCACTGGCAATCAGGCTAAACCTGGGATAGAGAATTCCTGCTGTGAAATCCCACTCTGTCAACCAAAGAGTGTAGATTGTTTGAGAACACAGGCAGATTGAAATATGTTATTGATGTCCAGTACATGGACATTGTGTGATAAGATTAAACAAAATCGTTCTTGGTTTTATCAAGTAGTTCCACAGGAGAGATCAGAGAGATACTGTAGCACCACATACATACACGTACCAGTATTATATCATGTATCACACAGCTCCCAGTAAAAGGATGTGAATGATGATAACCAAGAGAACTCCTGTATATTTTAGTCTTTGTCTCATCTCTTCCCTGAGGTTCCCTCACCACCGTCTACCATGGGACACTGCCTGCTCTGCTCTGTCTCTAGCTCTCCTAATGGAAGAATTAACACTTCTTGTTAAGATTGGCTGTTAACATAACCAGCCGAGGTATTGTCGTCTTGTTCCCGAATTAGAGTCAGACAGAAATGCTTCAACATCCCGGCACTCTGAAGAGAGAGAGTGTGTATCTGTGTGTGTGTTTGTGTGTGTTATTCCTAACGATGCGGCTGTGGGACCCGGCAGGGGGATGCTGGAGTGCTTGCTAGGTGTTTTTTGGGGGTGAGTTTGTAATCTCGGCAGATCATGTTTTCCACCCCTCAGATGAAGCAAAGCATCTTTGGCAGCCGCGCGTTTCATCTCAGACACTGGGGTCCAAAACAAAGAGAAAGTGATTGATTGGATGATGAATTATTTAGAGACAGAGGGCTGTGGAATGAACAGGCAGGAGTGTAGAGCAGGCAGGCAGACCGGTTCATCTCTCCTTAAAGATTGGATTACAACCTAAAGTTGGCCCTAATTGTACTAATGTGTGTCACCCCAAATTTGCAGAAATCAAATATTGATGTGGACGTGGGGACACAGCTGTGGCTGTGCGGCACTGGGCTGTGACAGGACTAGAGAAGCGTTGTCATAAGGATATGCTGTACCACAGAAATAATGACACGCATGCACACGCACACACCATCTTCTAGAGTAGCCTAGTGGTTAGAGTGTTGGACTAGTAACCGAAAGGTTGCAAGTTCAAATCCACGAGCTGACAAGGTACAAATTTGTCGTTCGGCCCCTGAACAGGCAGTTAACCCACTGTTCCTAGGCCGTCATTGAAAATAAGAATTTGTTCTTAACTGACTTGCCTAGTAAAATAAAGGTAAAAAAAAAAAAAGAATATGCACACCTGCCTTCCCTCACTATCACAACAGCACATAGATACACATATAAACAAATATTTGCCTGTAAACTTTTAGAAAGTGGAACGGAATATAAACCTCAACATTGTTGATGTGGTTTGATAACAGTAGAAAACAACTGACATCAAGCAAACATGAGAAAAGTACCATATCCCCACCAATGTTAATTCCTCATTCAACCACAGGGGGCGCTGATGTAATGTGTTTGCCAAGAGAGAGGGAACAAGGACTATGAGGCATGGCTACTGAGATGAGCACAGCTTCCCTTTTTTTCAATATCCCCTCCTCATGAAATTTCATTTTGGATTGTAAATGTACAGTAATTTACTATCATAAATGTGTAATGGGCCCCTGAATCCAATGACATTGTGCTGGCTAATCAACTCATTTGAAAATGAATATAGATCTATTAAGTGGGAAGCTCAGCATTTCTGCGTAGTTAGAGAGAGTGGCGTGCCGTCAAACATGGGCACATTTTTAACTCTAATCTGTGGCCCCAATTCCATTCCTACAGATTTTTTTATACAGATGATGAATGAGATTAAATGTATTTTAAATACTGATTTGTTTTGTCATTCCGATCTGATCTGTAATTGACTTTAAGAATAGAGGAATTAGATGAGAGTGTAGATGAGGCTCATTTCAGCTCATTTCCACAATATGAATGCAAGGGAAGTTAATGACACTTTTAGGAAAATTCATGTAGAAACAAGCAAGGGGAGGAAATAAATTAAATTGTGCCATGAAATTCAAACAATCTGAACCCGCTGAGCTTCTGAAATCCACAAAAACATACAACACATCACGATGTCTGCGTTTTATCTGTGAGAGACAGGGCCTGAGGCGCTACCTACAAACACTTAATCAAAGTTCAACTCATGTCAGAAAGTGACTCTAAGGGTGGGAACTGGATAGAATACAGCATGCAAATGACAAATGCTGACACTGACTGTGTGTGCTCGCACTTGCCTATGTGCGTATGTGTGTGTGTGTGCTGTGTGTGCTGTGTGTGCACCTGTACTGTCTCCACCTTCTAGATGGCAGCGGGGTGAACATGCCGTGGCTCGGGTGGCTGAGGTCCTTGATGATCTTCTTGGCCCTTGATGATCTTCTTGCCTTCCAGTGACACCGGGTGCTGTAGATGTCCTGGAGGGCAGACAGTGTGGCCCCGGTGATGCGTTCGGCTGACTGCACCACCCTCTGGAGAACCCTACGGTTGCGGACGGTGCAATTGCCCTACCAGGCGGTGATGCAGCCCAACAGGATGCTCTCAATGGTGCATCTGTAGAAATTTCTGAGGGTCTTAGGGGCCAAGTTGAATTTCTCTAACCTCTTGAGGTAGAAGAGTCGCTGTTGTACCTCCACACTGTCTGTGTGAAGGGACCATTTCATGTTTCGATGTGGATGGACGCATGCTCTCTCTGCTGTCTCCTGTAGTCCACGATTAGCTCCTTCGTTTTGAGGATGTTGAGGGAGAGGTTATTTTCCTGGCACCACTCCGCCAGGGCCCTCACCTCCTCCCTGTAGGGTGTCTCGTTTTTGTTGGTAATCAGGCCTACCACTGTTGCGTCGTCAGCTAACCTGATTGAGTTGGAGACGTGTCTGGCCACGCAGTCATGGGTGAACAGGGAGTACAGAAGGGGGCTGACCTCACACCACACACACAGTGGCCTGAGCAGCGTGCTTCGGCTCTGAGAATCACAAGTTCGCACCCAGTGCTGGGCAATCGCTTTATTTCTTCTCTTCTCTACTTCTGCTGCATTCCTTTTACACTCCCCTACATATGTATTTGGACAGTGAAGCTAAAACTTTTAATTTGGCTCTATACTCCGGCATTTTGGATTTGAGATCAAATGTTTTGTATGAGGCGACAGTACAGAATGTGACCTTTTATTTGAGGGGGTTTCCATACATATGTTTTACTGTTTAGAAATGAAGGCACTTTATGTATCAAGTCCACCCATTTGAAGGTGTCTTGAGTACTGTATCATTACATTTAGTCAAAAGTTTAGTATTTCGTCCCATATTCGTAGCACACCATAGGTAACAGTATTTACATGTGAATGTTCTAAAATTCGCATAAAGAAAATATGCGCATTTTCCAACCAGTGGTGTGTTTCCACACGGATAAAACAAAATCAGTGAATGATGAAGTAGTGCAAACAACATTTCCTTTTCCATTGCATTTTCTACTCTACCGATAGTTTTGTCACAAAAATTGTTGCGTTAAATAGCAAATGTGCCTACACGTGCGCTTTAGCCAACAGCTCGCAGATACAGTGCAGGTAGGATGCGTGGGTAGGCTAGTTTACATGATGAGCCTATTGTGGGTAAGAGTGAGTATATTTGTATTTGTTAAACGGCAGTCAAGCGTCGATCACCATGTCACCAGAATAAGACCCTCAATAATTATTGGAAAGGAGCATCAAGATCACTGTGCACTTTCCCCACTCTGTAATGTTCATCATAAAGTGCCTTAAGAAAGTATTCACACACCTTGACTTTTACCACATTTTGTTGTGTTACAGGCTGAACTTAAAATGGATTCAATTGAGATTGTGTGTAGGCCAGTGACAATACCCCATAATCCAAAAGTCAAATTGTTTTAAGATTATTTTCTTAAAAATGAATCAAATGAAAAGTCACATAATAAATTGCATGGACTCACTCTGCACAACATGATTTTTGAATGACAACTTCATCTCTGTACCCCACACATACAATTAATTACCTGTAAGGTCCCTCAGTTGAGCAGCAAATTTCAAACACAGATTCAAGCACAAAGACCAGGGAGATTCAAAGGGCACCTATTGGTAGATGAAAAAAATAAATAAGCAGACATTGAATATCCCTTTGTACGTGGTGAAGTTATTAATTACACTTTGGATGGTGTATCAATACACCAGGTCTCTACAAAGATACAAGTGTCCTTCCTAACTCGTTGCCTGACAGGAAGGAATCCCATCAGGGATTTCACCATGAGGCTAATGGTGACTTTAAAACAGTTACATAGTTTAATGGCTGTGATAGGAGAAAACTGAGAATGAATCAACAACATTGTAATTACTCCACAATACTAACCTAAAAGAAGGAAGCCTGTACAGAATCCAAATATTTCAAAACATGCATCCTGTTTGCAATAAGGCACTAAAGTAAAACTGAAACAAATGTGTCAAACTTTACATCCTGAATACAAGGCGTTATGTTTGGGGCAAAACCAGTACCACTCTCCATAATTTCAAGCATGGTGGTGGCTGTATCATAATAATTGTATGCTTTCATCGGCAACGACTAGGACGTTTTTTTTAGAAGAAAAAGAAATGGAATAGAGCTGAGCACAGGCAAAATCCTGCCTGCTTTTCCAACAGACACTGAGAGAAGAAAATCACCTTTACGCAGGACAAAAACCTACAACACAAGGCTGAGTGACAAAACATTCGAAACGGCTCTTTCCATGACATACTGTAGACCGATGAGGTGAATCCAGGTCAAAGCTATGATCCTGTATTGATGTCACAATCCATGTGAAGGAGACAGGTTAAAGAAGGATTAAGCCTGGAGACCATAATTGAAACATGGATTGTGTACTGTATGTGTGCCATTCAGAGGGTGAATGGGCAAGCCAAAATCTTGAAGTGCCTTTAAACAGGGTATGGCAGTAGGTGCCAGGCGTACAGGTATGAGTGTGTCAAGAACTGCAACGCTGCAGGGTTTTTCACGCTCAACAGTTTCCTGTGTGTATAAAGAATGGTCTATGACCCAAAAAACATCCAGCCACAAACACCCACTCAAACTACTCTGCACCGAGAACACCACCAACCCCAGCTCCTAGAACCGGAACACACGCTGCTTCAGGCTTTGGAGGGACCAAGAGAAGATAGATGTTGAAGATGGCCAGGAAGCCATTGGCAGCTTTCCACAACCCAAAGAACATCCAGCCAACTTGACACAACTGTGGGAAGCATTGGAGTAAACATGGGCCAGCATCCCTGTGGAATGCTTCGTCACCTGTAGAGTCCATGCCTCGACAAATTGAGGCTGTTCTGAGGGAAAAGAGGGGTACAACTCAATATTAGGAAGGTGTTCCTAATATTTTGTACCCTCGGTGTACACTGGAGATGCTTACCAAGACGACATTGAATGATCCCGAGTGGCCTATTACAGTTTTGACTGAAAATCGTCTTGAAAATCTAGGGCAAGACATGAAAATGGTTGTCTAGCAATGATCAACAACCAATTTGACAGAGCTTGAAGAATTTAAAAAACTAATCATGTGCAAATATTGTACAATCCAGGTGTGCAATGCTCTTAAGAGACCTCCCCAGAAAGACTCACAGCTGTAATCAATGCCAAATGTGATTCCAAACATGTATTGACTCAGGGGTGTGAATACTTATTTAAATTAGTTTTTTCTGTATTTAATTTTAAATAAATTTGCTAAAATGGTAATGGTAAATAATGCATCGTATCATTTTGGAGTCACTTCTATTGTAAATAAAAATAGAATATGTTTCTGAACCCTTCTACATTAGCCTAATGTGGATGCTGCCATGATTACGGATAATCATACACGAATCATGAATAATGATGAGTGGGAAAGATGCACAAAGATCACGCCCCCAAAACATGTTAACCGCTCACCATTACCAATAACAGGGAGATTAGGATTTTCTTGGGGTGATGATATTTATGCATCTGTAACTTTCTCACGCATCATTATTCACGATTCATTCAGTATTATCCGTAATCATGGTAGCTTCCAAATGAATGTAGACGTGTTCAGAAAATCTTATTTACAATAAAAGTGACTCTAAAATGACATAGTACATTCTTTACCATTCATTTCTATTGGGCACAACATAATCCGAAACACAACCAAAGCAAACTGCAAATGCCTCCAACACCAGTTTGTAGAGTCACAAGCTTTATGTAGACATTGCATGCTAGGAATATGGCACTAAATACAAAACACTTTTGACTAAATTGAATAAACTATAAGTACATTTTTCCAAACACTTGTGATGCCTTCAAATGGGAAAACGAGATACATAAAGTGCTTTAATGTATAAACGGTACAGTCTGTACTGTCGCCTAATCAAACATTTGATTTCAAATCCAAAACGCTGGAGTATAGAGCAAAATGAAAGGGTTTAGCTTCACTGTCCACATAAATACGTAGGGGAGTGTATGTAATGTGCAGTTGCATGCAGTGGTGGCACTATACATGTCTCTATCTGTCCATCGCTCTCTCTCATCTGTCCAAGCTGGATGTTGTAAAGTCATTGTAATTAAGCCCAAGCTCCAAGACAAACGTGCCTTTAAGGTTAGAATGTCTTTCCCCACTTTCTTCAAAAGTCCTTTTCAACTTGATTTGCTTGTGAAATCACATTCTACACCAAATATTAGCCTATAACTATGAATATGGATTTAACAGTAGACTTAGACATCGGGCAAAGTGTGCTTGCTTCCTGTATAATCTGATCAGTTAAATTCCTTTACGCAGACAAAAAAAAGCAATACATTCATAATTGAAGTCCCATCATTTTCGCTCTCCCTCTTCCTCTGTCCCTCCCGATCTCCCACATGGTATTCCTCTCTGGCCATGATATGAGGTTGAGGTGTTGCGATAGCCTCCACATCGGCCCTTCCACAGAGCTGGAGCAGGCTGGAGGCCCCTCCTCATGGAAACTCTGTCCAGCGCAGGGCGGCCTGGCTTCTGTTGTGTGCGTCATTGTGCTGAGCATTCCCAGGTGTGTGGGGAATTTATACATCTCAACCCTGCCGTGCCCCATCTCTAATGTTCCCCTGCACCTTGTTTCACACTCATGTATTTATTTCTTTATGTTTAATTAGATAGGGACATAACGTCCAACACATTGACACATTGAATAAATAATAATCTGATGTGTTGCGCTTGCACCATAGTGCATAATCCCAGTGGGTGGAGTTTTTCCTGACCACACTATAGTCACTCAAGTTCTAGGGCCTGTCGTTTCTCCTGGTCTGGTGATGTGTTCAGGGAAAACTCTAGGCTTTATCCATAAGAAGTGATGTAGCAGGGAAAGAAACAAAGCGTAGGCACCAGTGAAAATGAACTACAAGAGTTAACCTTCCACTGCAGTGTGAATGACATGTCATCTACTCACCCAGACTGGAATGCCGCTGGCCAGATGCGGCAGGGTAGATAGAGTCTTCCATGATCACGCTTGTTAGGAAGTCACTGGTCCCACAGGGAACAAAGACCAACAGATGATACTTGAGGGATTGAAAGCAGCAACCTCTGGGAACGTGTATGGTTGGACAAGCCAGTTGGTAATGGCTAAAGACAGTTTATGTACATGTCACGTAGCCAACATGTTTATGTAATGTTGAATCAATAAAGCTCCTGTTTGAAATGCATATTGCATTGTTTGTTCTCATGACCAGATGTTGATGTTCTCACTGTAGTTATGTGTGCCCTTTGGGTGGCCAGGACTCCTATTGTTTATTAGCTGGTCCAAGTGGAAGGAAACACAAGTAAATGATTAGATGGAAGAAGTGTGTGTGTGTGTGTGTGTGTGTGTGTGTGTGTGTGTGTGTGTGTGTGTGTGTGTGTGTGTGTGTGTGTGTGTGTGTGTGTGTGTGTGTGTGTGTGTGTGTGTGTGTGTGTGTGTGTGTGTGTGTGTGTGAGAGTGAGTGAGTGAGTGTTCAGTGAATGAGTGGAGTGAGTGAGTGATTTGAGTGTTCAGTGAATGAGTGGAGTGAGTGAGTGTTCAGTAAATGAGTGGAGTGAGTGAGTGATTTGAGTGTTCAGTGAATGAGTGGAGTGAGTGAGTGAGTGTCTCCGTGTGAGAGAGAGCACGTACAGCTATGTTACAAATGAAAACATTTCAGATATGCCTGTATATCATAAATATAGTAAACATACCCAGCCTATAAATATGCTTACATAAGGCTAAACCATAGATTTATTTTTGCTTCAAAATGTTCCTCACAATTGTTACAGCGAAGACTGCATTTCAACTAGGAGGGTACTGTACCATATCTTTGAACAACCAAACAAGTCAAGTGAAGTGCCTGCAGTATTTTAAGTACTTTATCCTTAGAGCTTCATTGGCCTCGAATACAAAAAATGCCCTGACGAGAATGCAAATGAACTCTTCAACATGCCATTCAAATCACCTCAGAAAAGCAAAATACATTTAGCGGCCTTTTCAAAATGCCAGTCTGGCAGCTGGTGGTTTATAACACTGTTAAAAGATGAAAAAATAATAATAATTTAAAGACAGATGAGGGGAGATGTATTTTTTAAGCTCCTTGCTAAGGCACCACGTTGGGATTCCGTGCGCACATCATATTGTTTAGAGTGCATTAGCAGCCAGTGACACAGCCTCCTCGCTCTAGTTTTCTTGTTGTCGGGTGGAGTGTCCTGAGGCGATAACAGCAGCGATCCCCCCACTCCTCTTCATTCAGAGATACGCGGGGGCCTAATTTTCCATCAGCAAAGCATGAAATCAGGGGAGAATGCCACACACACACACACACACACACACACACACACACACACACACACACACACACACACACACACACACACACACACACACACACACACACACACACACACACACACACACACACACACACAACAAGCCGCCTTTCGCAAGAGCCACTTCGCCTTCCTGACACGCACGCACACGCCGTACTCTCTAAATAAACTCGAATTCTTACGTGTGGAAGTCAAGTGGGTGCGCGGCTGACAATCAGAGTCTTACTACTGAAGAGCCATGTGTCGGGTCATGAAACAGGCTCTCCAGACTTTCTGTGTAATAGGCAATGCTGTCTCTACTGTATGTCTGTCTGTCGCTAGGTCTAAACAGACACAGTGAAACTACTGTACAACTATAGCATGAAACCTATGAGTAGATATGATAAGGCCTCATCTGGGGTTTTGAAGATGATAATGTCAGTCAAACAGACGGAATCTGAGGGACTAGCATCTATGGCTTTAATGCACAAACACGCACGCACGCACGCACACACACACACACGTCTCTTCAATCTAATGACAAACAAGACCTTTTGAGGACAGTTACTCATAACCGACAAACACTGCTGCAAAGAGTGTGGCAAGCGCACACACACACACACACACACACACACACACACACACACACAGATCTTACTGCATTGACTGACAAAGACACTGCAATATGGATGACAAGAACAAAGCACACATAACAAAACTCACGCCATGGTAAGACGATTTCCTGTTCAATAATGAATCGCCATCAGCATCAACACTCACTGCTGTGTGAAAAAAGAACCACCACGCTCTCTCCGAGAACAAAACTTCTATATTTAATCTGCACTGCGAACAGCACGCATGCAAAGTCAAAACAAAATGGTTGGCCAAGTTCTGTGGCATGCAAATCATCCAGCATCCGGACGACAGATACAAAAAGCTTATCCTCCTAGTCTTTCGTTTTATGATTGACAGGATTTTTAAAATGTGTAGATTATAAATATTTATAATTGAGTTGATATCTGCTGTATTTCTTCTTTTTTGTATTTCTTGTTTGATTGAACATGGAAGAAAAGGCATAGGAAAGCGCTTTAATTTATGGAGCACAATACTGATGCATGCAGTCTGTACTGTCCATCAGCACATAAATAAAACCATCCCTGAGTGCAGCCGTAGCTTAGTTCTTCACCACAGCTAATAAGGGATAGTTTATTTTTAGTTGGTGGAGTTTGGAGTCTGAGGAGGTCACAGTGAAGTCACCAGGGGCTCTCAAAGTCCCTTTTATGGAAGGAGACAGTTGGGAACACTGGCCGGATCTCAGAGAATTACCCAGGAACACCAGTGAACCCAATCATGTTTGGGACTGTGGCCCAGATACTAAATGGCAAACATGGACAGGACTGTAAAGTATTGTACGGTGAGCTAACTTAGCTATTCGCTACCACACACACAGCGAGGCATATTAAACCACCAAGCTGTCCCCTTGGCCAGACGTGTTGCATAACTGGTGTGATTTAACAAGAAAACACACACACACCATCCAACAACCATTTCCAGTATGAGCCCATACGTCCTCTCGCGCTCTACTTCCATTACAGGGGCGTTATTCCCCAACAGTGGGCTCCATTCGTCTGAGAATGCTGCTGTGGGGTGAGGAATTTGGACATGACCACAATGGCTTCATTATTCTGCTGCTGTGCATTTGGAGGTAGGAGAGGAGAGGCAGGAGTAGAGAGTTAAGAGAGTTGAGGGAGGAGAGGCATGAGCAGGTCTCATGTCAGCTGCTCTGTCTTGGTATACACACCAAGACAGACCTCCAGATTGGGGATAAAATGGTGCCGCATGTCAGATGGAGAGCGTATGTGTGTGTTCGGGGGTGAGAGAGACACATCCTTGTCTCTTTGCTCAGATGAACAAATGTCACCACAAAAGTGCCCTCCACTTCTAAAAGCCACTACTTTGGGAAATGTCACATTTTGCAGTTATTGGCTTTATTCTGACTACCAGGTAACTATAGAAACTATAGAAATCAAAATAGCACTAACAAAAGACAAAACTATGGTATACTGTTGACTTTTGCTTTTGATCAATCTGTAAGGCATATTCAAATCCTTCTGTTCACCTGATTTAGAATTCCTCACAATCAAATGTAGACCGCATTATCTTCCAAGAGAATTCTCTTCGATTATAATCACAGCCGTATATATCCCCCCCCAAGCAGACACATCGATGGCTCTGAACAAACTTTATTTAACTCTTTGCAAACTGGAAACCATTTATCCGGAGGCTGCATTCATTGTAGCTGGGGATTTTAACAAAGCTAATCTGAAAACAAGACTCCCTAAATGTTATCCGCATATCGATTGCGCAACCAGGGGTGGTAAAACCTTGGATCATTGTTACTCTAACTTCCGCGACGCATATAAGGCCCTGCCCCGCCCCCCTTTCGGAAAAGCTGACCACGACTCCATTTTGCTGATCCCTGCCTACAGGCAGAAACTAAAACAAGAGGCTCCCACGCTGAGGTCTGTCCAACGCTGGTCCGACCAAGCTGACTCCACACTCCAAGACTGCTTCCATCACGTGGACTGGGACATGTTTCGTATTGCGTCAGATGAAAATATTGACGAATACGCTGATTCGGTGTGCGAGTTCATTAGAACGTGCGTCGAAGATGTCGTTCCCATAGCAACGATAAAAACATTCCCTAACCAGAAACCGTGGATTGATGGTAGCATTCGCGTGAAACTGAAAGCGCGAACCACTGCTTTTAATCAGGGCAAGGTGTCTGGTAACATGTCCGAATATAAACAATGCAGCTATTCCCTCCGCAAGGCTATTAAACAAGCTAAGCGTCAGTACAGAGACAAAGTGGAATCTCAATTCAATGGCTCAGACACAAGAGGCATGTGGCAGGGTCTACAGTCAATCACGGACTACAAGAAGAAACCCAGCCCAGTCACGGACCAGGATGTCTTGCTCCCAGGCAGACTAAATAACTTTTTTGCCCGCTTTGAAGACAATACAGTGCCACTGACACGGCCTGCAACGAAAACATGCGGTCTCTCCTTCATTGCAGCCGAGGTGAGTAAGACATTTAAACGTGTTAACCCTCGCAAGGCTGCAGGCCCAGACGGCATCCCCAGCCGCGCCCTCAGAGCATGCGCAGACCAGCTGGCCGGTGTGTTTACGGACATATTCAATCAATCCCTATACCAGTCTGCTGTTCCCACATGCTTCAAGAGGGCCACCATTGTTCCTGTTCCCAAGAAAGCTAAGGTAACTGAGCTAAACGACTACCGCCCCGTAGCACTCACTTCCGTCATCATGAAGTGCTTTGAGAGACTAGTCAAGGACCATATCACCTCCACCCTACCTGACACCCTAGACCCACTCCAATTTGCTTACCGCCCAAATAAGTCCACAGACGATGCAATCTCAACCACACTGCACACTGCCCTAACCCACCTGGACAAGAGGAATACCTATGTGAGAATGCTGTTCATCGACTACAGCTCGGCATTCAACACCATAGTACCCTCCAAGCTCGTCATCAAGCTCGAGACCCTGGGTCTCGACCCCGCCCTGTGCAACTGGGTACTGGACTTCCTGACGGGCCGCCCCCAGGTTGTGAGGGTAGGCAACAACATCTCCTCCCCACTGATCCTCAACACGGGGGCCCCACAAGGGTGCGTTCTGAGCCCTCTCCTGTACTCCCTGTTCACCCACGACTGCGTGGCCACGCACGCCTCCAACTCAATCATCAAGTTTGCAGACGACACAACAGTGGTAGGCTTGATTACCAACAACGACGAGACGGCCTACAGGGAGGAGGTGAGGGCCCTTGGAGTGTGGTGTCAGGAAAATAACCTCAAACTCAACGTCAACAAAACTAAGGAGATGATTGTGGACTTCAGGAAAAAGCAGCGGGAACACCCCCCTATCCACATCGATGGAACAGTAGTGGAGAGGGTAGCAAGTTTTAAGTTCCTCGGCATACACATCACAGACAAACTGAATTGGTCCACTCACACTGACAGCGTCGTGAAGAAGGCGCAGCAGCGCCTCTTCAACCTCAGGAGGCTGAAGAAATTCGGCTTGTCACCAAAAGCACTCACAAACTTCTACAGATGCACAATCGAGAGCATCCTGGCGGGATGTATCACCGCCTGGTACGGCAACTGCTCCGCCCTCAACCGTAAGGCTCTCCAGAGGGTAGTGAGGTCTGCACAACGCATCACCGGGGGCAAACTACCTGCTCTCCAGGACACCTACACCACCCGATGTTACAGGAAGGCCATAAAGATCATCAAGGACATCAACCACCCGAACCACTGCCTGTTCACCCCGCTATCATCCAGAAGGCGAGGTCAGTACAGGTGCATCAAAGCTGGGACCGAGAGACTGAAAAACAGCTTCTATCTCAAGGCCATCAGACTGTTAAACAGCCACCACTAACATTGAGTGGCTGCTGCCAACACACTGTCATTGACACTGACCCAACTCCAGCCACTTTAATAATGGGATTGATGGGAAATGATGTAAATATATCACTAGCCACTTTAAACAATGCTACCTTATATAATGTTACTTACCCTACATTAGTCATCTCATATGCATACGTATATACTGTACTCTACATCATCGACTGCATCCTTATGTAATACATGTATCACTAGCCACTTTAACTATGCCACTTTGTTTACATACTCATCTCATATGTATATACTGTACTCGATACCATCTACTGTATGCTGCTCTGTACCATCACTCATTCATATATCCTTATGTACATATTCTTTATCCCCTTACACTGTGTATAAGACAGTAGTTTTGGAATTGTTAGTTAGATTACTTGTTGGTTATCACTGCATTGTCGGAACTAGAAGCACAAGCATTTCGCTACACTCGCATTAACATCTGCTAACCATGTGTATGTGACAAATAAAATTTGATTTGATTTGATAAGGCTGTGGAGACTGCCATACTGAGACTGTCATACTGAGAGTGCCATACTGAGACTGTCATACTGAGACTGTCATACTGAGAGTGCCATACTGAGATTGCCATACTGAGATTGCCATACTGTGAGTGCCATACTGAGACTGTCATACTGAGACTGTCATACTGAGATTGCCATACTGAGATTGCCATACTGAGATTGCCATACTGAGACTGTCATACTGAGACTGTCATACTGAGATTGCCATACTGAGATTGCCATACTGAGATTGCCATACTGTGAGTGCCATACTGAGACTGTCATACTTAGACTGTCATACTGAGATTTCCATACTGAGATTGCCATACTGAGACTGTCATACTGAGACTGTCATACTGAGATTGCCATACTGAGACTGTCATACTGAGACTGTCATACTGAGATTGCCATACTGAGATTGCCATACTGAGATTGCCATACTGAGACTGTCATACTGAGACTGTCATACTGAGACTGTCATACTGAGATTGTCATACTGAGACTGTCATACTGAGACTGTCATACTGAGACTGTCATACTGAGACTGTCATACTGAGATTGCCATACTGAGATTGCCATACTGAGATTGTCATACTGAGACTGTCATACTGAGACTTTCATACTGAGACTGTCATACTGAGACTGTCATACTGAGATTGCCATACTGAGATTGCCATACTGAGATTGCCATACTGAGACTGCCATACTGAGACTGTCATACTGAGATTGCCATACTGAGATTGCCATACTGAGATTGCCATACTGAGATTGCCATACTGAGATTGTCATACTGAGACTGTCATACTGAGATTGCCATACTGAGATTGCCATACTGAGATTGCCATACTGAGACTGTCATACTGAGACTGTCATACTGAGACTGTCATACTGAGATTGCCATACTGAGATTGCCATACTGAGATTGTCATACTGAGACTGTCATACTGAGACTGTCATACTGAGATTGCCATACTGAGATTGCCATACTGAGACTGCCATACTGAGACTTCCATACTGAGACTGTCATACTGAGACTGTCATACTGAGACTGTCATACTGAGATTGCCATACTGAGATTGCCATACTGAGACTGCCATACTGAGACTTCCATGCTGAGACTGTCATACTGAGACTGTCATACTGAGATTGCCATACTGAGATTGCCATACTGAGACTGCCATACTGAGACTGTCATACTGAGACTGCCATACTGAGGCTGTTTAAGAGACCGTGTGTAGAGTCTAGGACCAACTGGAACCTCTCAGAATGTGAAATAACTTTATTTGGCCTTTGATTGCATTGCAACACATGAGCTCACCTCATTCTGTATCAATGCTGTCCCGTAACCTTCACATCAAAAAGGCCATCTAGAAAGATCAAGCCAGGCGGGCAACATACCATGTGATGCCTTCTAACTCCAAAAAGTCCCTAAAACCTAACCCAGACCAGACCTCCAACACCATCTCATCAATTTTACTCTTTGATATTTCATCGCGGGGCAAAACTGGAGTGGCTGCAGCGCTGAGTTGACTACAGACAAAACAAAAAGACTTACAATTGATTGAAGTTCAGTCAGGCATTGTCAACATCATAAACTGCACTCTGATAGTAAAACAAAACAATAAAACAGATCTAGCTTGTGATGCCGTCAAGAAGAAGAAAAAATACCGTATGATAAACCATGGAAATATAGCACTGCAGGATTTATTTCATAGCCATACTGTAAACTCAATGCAATCCCACAGAGCATTAGAATTTAAAGCAAGCATGAAATACAAACCCTTCAAGCTGATGAAATTCTACAATCAAGCAGGCCAAGTAAATGATGTGGCGACAGGGGGCCCACAGCAATTAGCATGCAGGCTAGTGTTAGTGCAATTATGGAAAACAGACGGTTGGATCACAAGGGCCAGGGACAGGAAGGAAAGGACCACTATTTCCATATTATTCCAGGGGCCACAGTATGTGTAGGGATGTGTGTGTGTGTGTGTGTGTGTGTGTGTGTGTGTGTGTGTGTGTGTGTGTGTGTGTGTGTGTGTGTGTGTGTGTGTGTGTGTGTGTGTGTGTGTGTGTGTGTCTATACGAGGTGGTGGTCATGGAGGTGTCTAGGTGTGTTTTTTACATTCATTTGTATGTGGGCTTCATGGGATTTCAAGGTTAATAAGAACTCAACTTTGTATTTTGAGAGTGAGCCGTGGTGAGAAGGCTGGTGAGCTAGCCAAACCATTGAGAAGAAAAGAAAAAGAAAAAATGCAATGTTCCTCATAAAAACACTCGAGTTGCTTGGGGGAATCACAAAACATTTACGGGTAAACAACCCCAGAGCGAAAACACTTCTGGGAAAATATGAGACGAGACACATTTGGGCAAATCTCTCAGGTGTAGCCAAGCCATCAAAGCCTCCATGCCTGTATGTATGTTAGACATGGCAGAAGGACCACCTGGAGACGAGAAATGACACTCATTTGAGAGTAAATTACCCAAACAAGCATGCCAGGGACTGGCATTTAGTCTCTTGATGTTTCCCAAGGGGGTTAAATGTGAACGCCTCTAATTCAAAACAGGGAGGGAGGCAATACCAACACAGCACAACACAAACACATCAGCAGTACACACCAAGACAAGAAGAGAGGCCTATTGGGATACAGCAGAGAGAACAGCCTTGACTGTCAACTGGCTGCATGCCACACTGCCCTTATATAAAACAGGTATTTTGACATTACACTACAGTAGCTCTATATGAAGCCTAATCCACTTGTCCAGTATGAGTCTCTCCACTTGTACAAAGCTGACAAGGCTTGGATGACTTCCCCAGTAGTAGTACACAACAGCCTACAACCCTGCACTGTTCATACTCATTGTGTCCAGCACATGAAGGTGGACAGGTGGCATATCTAAACCCTACACCCCCCGTTTGCCTGTTACTTGTGCCTTTGTCAGATCTCCCATCTGGCCGTGTGGGTTTAGACCTTGGGCTTCACACACTGTTCGTGTTTCAGCATCCAGCAGCAGCTGGTAGATAGAGGTCTTGTACACTCACACACACTGGCTTTAATGGCATAAGCTGGTACAGAGAAAGGGCCCTACGCATCTAATGTCTCATCTTGTCACTCCTACTGTAGGAAGCCACTCATTTATCAGCTCTCTCACACACACGACAAGACTAGCTCATTGTTATAAAAAGGAACTCATAGAAGGCAGAGCAACAGAGAGGAGGCAAAGCAGGAGTGACACCTTGGCATTTTGTCACAGAATCAAATAGAGGAGAGAGATGTGACTGAGTCAGTGGCTCTGTCTGCTTTGAAAAGCTCCCATCAGACACACACAAACACAAGACTACAGTAGATCACTGTTATAAACAGATACCCTGGCAGGGCCACAAAGAAGAGACAGGGGCAAAGCAGGAGTGACACCTTGGCATTCTGTCATAAGATCAAATGGAGGAGAAGGATGGGACTGTGCCTCTTTGAAGATCTCCCATCAGTATGTGAGCACGCAGTCAAGCACGCACGCACAAACACACACAGGTGCGTGCGCGCAAACACATACACACTGGAACAGCTTAAGGTGTGTCATCTCGCCTGAACCTCTCCTATTGTCTCCGTTCACAAAAAAAGCAGCAGGCTCTCTGTGTGGAGAACAAACCCAGACAGATGCTTCTCTGTTAGGGTGGATGAGCAATGGTGTCAAGTGGAAGAGAAGGGGAGATTCAGAGAAGTGTAAAAAATAGATGCAGATGCATCATAAATGTACACTCAGGTACAGTGCAGAAATAAATACATTACTGTTTTAAAAGCAATTTATTGTCATATGAATGGATTTGCATATCCCCGTCAGATTTGCTAATTGTATCCATTTACATGTATTTCTGGTTTGAGCAACACCTTGTTAAATTGCTCACTTATCAATATTCTGAACACTGAAATCACTGAATTACTGGGTTCAAATTCCAAATCACCATATCAAATGCCTGTATTGGTATGTAATGGTACATACGGACACACCATCACATCACCTCCTCCATGCTTCACGGTGGGAACTACACATGTGGAGATCATCCATTGACCTACTCTGCGTCTCATAAAGATATGCCGGTTGAAACCAAAAAACTCACATTTGGACTCATCAGACCAAAGGAAAGATTTCCACCAGTCTAATATCCATTGCTCGTGTTTCTGGTCCAAGCAAATCTCTTATTATTATTGGTTCTCCTTTAGTAGTGGTTTCTTTGCAGCAATTCGACCATGAGGGCCTGATTCAAGTAGTCTATTCTGAACAGTTGATGTTGAGATGTGTCTGTTACTGGAACTCTGTGAAGCATTTATTTGGGCTGCAATCTGAGGTGCAGTTATTTCTAATGAACGTATTCTCTGCAGCAGAGGTAACTCTGGGTCTTCATTTCCTGTGGCGGTCCTCATTAGAGATAGTTTCATCATAGCGCTTGATGATTTTTGCGACTGCACTTGAAGAAACTTTCAAAGTTCTTAAAATGTTCCGCATGTCTTAAAGTAATGATGGACTGTTGTTTCTCTTTGCTTATTTGAGCTGTTCTTGACATAATATGGACTTGGTCTTTTGCAAAATAGGGCTATCTTCTGTATACAACCCCTACCTTGTCACAACACAACTGATTGGCTCAAACGCATTACGAAATAAATAAATTCCCTAAATGAACATTTAACAAGGCTCAAATGCATTCCAGGTGGCTACCTCATGAAGCTGGTTGAGAGAATGCTAAGAGTATGCAAAGCTGTCAAGGCAAAGGGTGGCTACTTTGAAGAATCTCAAATAGAAAATCAATTTTGAATTGTTTAACACTTTTTTGGTTACTACACGATTCCATATGTGTTACTTCATTGTTTTGATGGCTTCACTATTATTCTACAAAGTAGAAAATAGTAAAAATGAGTGAGTAGGTGTGTCCAAAACTTTTGACTGGTACTGTATATACACACAGAGACAGAGACACACAGAGACAGAGACACAGAGAGTGAAAAGAGAGAGAGGAGAGAGAATGGGGAATGGAAGGGTTATTGAGGAAGGACAGGAGGTTCATTAGCCGTAACCTCTCAGAGCCCCTCAGACAGAGATAAGGAAGGAGAGAACAGATGAAGTGTCACAAGATGAAAGAGCCTCCATGTCTCCTCTGACTGAAATAACACTCTTCAAAGTGACACGTTCCAGGGAGAGAGAGCGCGAGTGAGAGATGAGCTACAGTTACCCACCCCACTGTTCTATTGAGCAATACAATTAAATTAAATTCAAAGGGCTTTATTGGTATGGGAAACATATGTTTACATTGCCAAAGCAAGTGATATAGATAAACAAAAGTGAAATAAACAATAAACATTACACTCACAAAATTCTCAAAGGAATAGAGACATTTAAAATGTCATTATGTCTATATACAGTGCCGTAACGATGTGCAAATAGTTAAAGTACTGTACAAAAGGGAAAATAAATAAACAAATATGGGTTGTATTTACAATGTTTGTTCTTCACTGGTTGCCCTTTTCTTGTGGCAACAGGTCAGAAATCTTGCTGCTGTCATGGCACACTGTGGTATTTCACTAAATAAATATGGGAGTTTAGCAAAATTGGATTTGTTTTCGAATTTCTTGTGGGTCTGTGTAATCTGAGGGAAATATGTGTCTCTAATATGGTCATACATTTGGCAGTAGGTTAGGAAGTGCAGCTCAGCTTTCACCTCATTTTGTGGGCAGTGTGCACAGCCGGTCTTCTCTTGGGAGCCAGGTCTGCCTACAGCGGCCTCTCTCAATAGCGCACTGAGTCTGTACATAGACAAAGCTTTCCTTAATTTTGGGTCCGTCACAGTGGTCAGCTATTCCGCCACTGTGTACTGTCTGTTTAGGGCCAAATAGCATTCCAGTTTGCTCTGTTTTTTGGTCATTTCTTTCCAATGTGTCAAAAAAGTATCTTTTTGTTTTCTCATGATTATTGGGTCTAATTCTGTTGCTGTCCTGGGCTCTGTGGGGACTGTGTGTTTGTGACAGAGCACCAGGACCAGCTTGGTTAGGGGACTCTTCCCCAGGTTCATCTCTATGTCGGTAATGACATTGTTATGGAAGGTTTGTAAATCACTTCCTTTTAGGTGGTTGAGAATTTAACTGCTCTTTTCTGGATTTTAATTATTTAGCCAGCAGCATACCACCCTGCATACCACTGCTGGCTTGCTACTGAAGCTAAGCAGGGTTGGTCCTGGTCAGTCCCTGGATGGGAGACCAGATGCTGCTGGAAGTGGTGTTGGAGGGCCAGTAGGAGGCACTCTTTCTTCTGATCTAGAAAATGACCCTGGCCAGTGATTGGGGACACTGCACTGTGTAGGGTGCTGTCTTTCAGATGGGATGTTAAATGGGTGTCCTGACTCTCTGCAGTCATTAAAGAGCCCATGGCACTTAATTGTAAGAGTAGGGGTGTTAACCCCTGGTGTCCTGGCTAAATTCTCAATCTGGCCATCAAACCATCACGGTCATCTAATAATCCCCAGTTTACAATTGGCTCATTTGCCCCCTGTAACTATTCCCCAGGTTGTTGCTACAAATGAGAATGTGTTCTCAGTCAACTTACCTGGTAAAATAATGGATAAATAAAGTGGGTGTTGGCCTAAATCTGCCCTGCATTATTTTGTGTTTTACTGACCATATTGGGGCGGCAGGTAGCCTAGAGGTTTGGATCAGTAACCGAAAGGTTGCTAGATTGAATCCCCGAGCTGACAAGGTAAAAAATCTGTCGTTCTGCTCCTGAACAAGGCAGTTAAACCATGGTCCTAGGCCGTCTTTGTAAATAAGAATGTGTTCTTAACTGACTTGCCAAGTTGAATAAAGGTTCAATTAAAAAAATACAATTTTAGCAGTCTCAATTTGGTGTTCGTCCCATTTTGTGAATTCTTGGTTGGTGAGCGTACCCCAGACCTCACAACCATAAAGGACAATGGGTTCTATAACTGATTCAATGTATTTTTTGGCCAGATCCTATTTGGTATGTAAAATTTGATGTTCCTTTTGATGGCGTAGAAGGCCCTTCTTGCCTTGTCTCTCAGATCGTTCAGAGGAAGTTACCTGTGGCACTGATATGTATTCAGACCCCTTGACATTTTCCACATTTTGTTATGTTAGAGACTTATTATAAAATGGATTAAATAATTTTTTCCCCCTCATCCATCTACACACAAGAACCCATAATGACAAAGCAAACAGGTTGGTAGAAATATTAGCAAATGTATAAAAAACAAAAAACTAAAATAGCACATTTAAATAAGTACAGACCCTTTACTCAGTACTTTGTTTGAAGTAACTTTGGCAGAGATTACAGCCTTGAGTCTTGGGTATGACACTACAAGCTCGGCACACCTGTATTTGGGGAGTTTCTTACATTCTTCTCTGCAGATCCCCTCAAGCTCTGTCAGGTATTTTCAGGTCTCTGCAGAGATGTTCGATCAGGTTCAAGTCCGGGCTCTGGCTGGGCCACTGAAGGACATTGAGACTTGTTCCGAAGCCACTCCTGCGTTCTCATGGCTGTGTGTTTAGGGTTGTTGTCCTGTTGGAAGGTGAACCTTCGCCCCAGTCTGAGGTCCTGAGCACGCTGGAGCAGGTTTTTATCAAGGATCTCTCTGTATTTGCTCCGTTCATCTTTCCCTCGATCCTGCCGCTGAAAAACATCCCCACAGCATGATGCTGCCCTCACTATGCAACACCATAGGGATGGTGCCAGGTTTACTCCAGATGTGAAACTTGGCATTCAGGTCAAAGAGTTCAATCTTGGTTTTATCAGACCAGAGAATCTATTTTCTCATGGTCAGAGTCCTTTAGCTGCCTATTGGCAAACTCTTTTACTGAGGAGTGCCTTCCATCTGGCCACTCTACCATAAAGGCATGATTGGTGGAGTGCTGCAAAGATGGTTTTCATTCAGGAAGGTTCTCCCATCTCCACAGAGGAACTCTGGAGCTCTGTCAGAGTGACCATTGGGTTCTTGGTCACCCCCCTGACTAAGACCCTTCTCCCCCGATTGCTCAGTTTGCCAGGGCGGCCAGCTCTAAGAAGAGTCTTTCTTGGTGGTTCCACATTTCTTCAATTTAAGAATAATTGAGGCCTCTATGTTCTTGGGGACCTTTAATTTAACACAGGCGGACTCCAATCAAGTTGTAGAAACATCTCAAAGATGATCAATGGAAACAGGATGCAATTGAGCTCAATTTCAATTCTCATAGCAAAGGGTCTGAATAGTTATGTAAATAAGGAATCTTTTTTTTGCTAACATTTCTAAAAACCTGGTTTGCTTTGTCATTATGTGGAATGAGGAATGTGGAATGAGGAAAAACTATTATTTAATACATTTTAGAATAAGGCTGTGTTGTGTCTTTACTATCATTAACTGAAGACTTTTTATCAAAGATTCTCTGTAATTAAGTATTACGCGATTAGACTGCTTAATCATGTAACTGTAATTGCTAGGAAGTCAGGGCACCAAGGAAAAATATTCAGATTACAAAGTTATCATTTCCTAAAATAACTTTTCAGATATTTTATCTGATCAATTAGTCTTCGAATAATGAATTATTTACTTTACCTCACGTTAGTCTCATTCCAAACGTCGTAAATTGTTGGTTATCTGCACGAACCCAGTCTTCATGCATACATCAATTGTCTTAAATCATTTATTTATTACTAACTAAGTAATTCACAGAAATGCATAAACAAACAAACAAACAAAGTAACTGTGGTTACACGAAATGCTAGGAGAATGTGCCGTAGTGGGCTAAACCGGCATGTCGGCTTGTTAGACAAAAGGGGAAGTGGGGATCGACTAAGAAGTCACTACAGAGTTAATAATTATAACAATTGAAATGCTAATCCTTTACACATGAACGCTCACTCATTCGGGAACAATTGCAATCAATCAATATATTTATGCTCAGTGTGTCGTCTTGATCGCTGGTGAAAAGTTTGTTTATTTTGTAGAATTGTCCGTCTCTCTCCCTCGGTTGTGGTTAGAGGGGATTGTTCAGAGTGATGACCTTCGTTATAGAATGGATGTTTCGGCGGTTGTCGTTCTTCGCGTTCAATGACACCGAATTCCTAGCTGCAGACTAGTAATTAATATCAAAGACTTGTTCTTATTCTGTCGGTATCGATAGTCTAAGAGCTTAACCATGTGGTATGGTTAAAAGATTCAGCAATGGTCTACAACCTTTGTCCTCCTCATGGAGAAAAACATGGTCTGCAACCTTTAGCCATCTCATAATTGAGGTAAGCTCGGTCTGCTGATAATATCTCAAAGTTGGGTTTTATTCGGAATGGCAGAAAAGGGGCTGTCCTAGGATGTCTGACCCTAACTGTGCTCAGGGGCGGTCCTTTGATTTAGTTCAAATCAAAAGGGAATTGTATTATTCTTCATTAAACAGTCCAAAATCATTTTACACAATTATACAAACAGTATCATACTCACTCATTCATCTTATACAACAATTAGATGTAAAACCTCATATCTGAGGCTATTATATAAACAGCGTTATGGTAATGTGGCCACACAGTCTCCCATGAGCTTCCCCAAGTTGTGACAAACGGACCAGTTCGTAGCTGGATTCTTCACCGATCTTGTATACTTTCTCCGGAACATGAAATTTGTTCGTACCTCAAGTTCTGTGAGGTGGAAGGATTTCCTTTGTTCTCCATGAAAATCTACTCTCTCTCTCTACTGTGTGGCCATGTGGCAGGGTCTTCTCAGGAATTTATGATGTCTCTCTGACCACAGCAACCTAGTTGAAGGAGGCAAAGGGGGAGCAGGGAGAGGGGGATGGGCTTGCTATACCCAAAGAGGCCAACGTCATGACAGCTGTAATGTAACAAAATGTAGAAAAAGTTAATAGGTCTGAATACTTTCCGATTGCACTATACATACAGTGCCTTGCGAAAGTATTCGGCCCCCTTGAACTTTGCGAACTTTTGCCACATTTCAGGCTTCAAAAATAAAGATATAAAACTGTATTTTTTTTGTGAAGAATCAACAACAAGTGGGACACAATCATGAAGTGGAACGACATTTATTGGATATTTCAAACTTTTTTAACAAATCAAAAACTGAAACATTGGGCGTGCAAAATTATTCAGCCCCTTTACTCTCAGTGCAGCAAACTCTCTCCAGAAGTTCAGTGAGGATCTCTGAATGATCCAATGTTGACCTAAATGACTAATGATGATAAATACAATCCACCTGTGTGTAATCAAGTCTCCGTATAAATGCACCTGCACTGTGATAGTCTCAGAGGTCCGTTAAAAGCGCAGAGAGCATCATGAAGAACAAGGAACACACCAGGCAGGTCCGAGATACTATTGTGAAGAAGTTTAAAGCCGGATTTGGATACAAAACGATTTCCCAAGCTTTAAACATCCCAAGGAGCACTGTGCAAGCGATAATATTGAAATGGAAGGAGTATCAGACCACTGCAAATCTACCAAGACCTGGCCGTCCCTCTAAACTTTCAGCTCATACAAGGAGAAGACTGATCAGAGATGCAGCCAAGAGGCCCATGATCACTCTGGATGAACTGCAGAGATCTACAGCTGAGGTGGGAGACTCTGTCCATAGGACAACAATCAGTCGTATATTGCACAAATCTGGCCTTTATGGAAGAGTGGCAAGAAGAAAGCCATTTCTTAAAGATATCCATAAAAAGTGTTGTTTAAAGTTTGCCACAAGCCACCTGGGAGACACACCAAACATGTGGAAGAAGGTGCTCTGGTAAGATTAAACAAAAATTGAACTTTTTGGCAACAATGCAAAACGTTATGTTTGGCGTAAAAGCAACACAGCTCATCACTCTGAACACATCATCCCCACTGTCAAACATGGTGGTGGCAGCATCATGGTTTGGGCCAGCTTTTCTTCAGCAGGGACAGGGAAGATGGTTAAAATTGATGGGAAGATGGATGGAGCCAAATACAGGACCATTCTGGAAGAAAACCTGATGGAGTCTGCAAAAGACCTGAGACTGGGACGGAGATTTGTCTTCCAACAAGACAATGATCCAAAACATAAAGCAAAATCTACAATGGAATGGTTCAAAAATAAACATATCCAGGTGTTAGAATGGCCAAGTCAAAGTCCAGACCTGAATCCAATCGAGAATCTGTGGAAAGAACTGAAAACTGCTGTTCAAAAATGCTCTCCATCCAACCTCACTGAGCTCGAGCTGTTTTGAAAGGAGGAATGGAAAAACATTTCAGTCTCTCGATGTGCAAAACTGATAGAGACATACCCCAAGCGACTTACAGCTGTAATCGCAGCAAAAGGTGGCGCTACAAAGTATTAATTTAAGGGGGCTGAATAATTTTGCACGCCCAATTTTTCAGTTTTTGATTTGTTAAAAAAGTTTGAAATATCCAATAAATATCGTTCCACTTCATGATTGTGTCCCACTTGTTGTTGATTCTTCACAAAAAAATACAGTTTTATATCTTTATGTTTGAAGCCTGAAATGTGGCAAAAGGTCGCAAAGTTCAAGGGGGCCGAATACTTTCGCAAGGCACTGTAAGTATTCAGGCACTACATGCTAGTTTTTTATGTGTTCTAGGGCAACGGTGGAATTTGTATTTGCGGTCCGGGCAACTGGACCTTTTTGTGGAACACAATAGGTTTTTGTCTTCCTGAGATTTACTTGGGAGCTTCCGAGTGGTGCAGCGGTCTAAGGCACTGCATCTCAGTGCAAGAGGCGTCACTACCGTCCCTGGTTTGAATCTAGGCTGAATCACATCCGGCCGTGATTGGGAGTCCCATAGGACGGCGCACGTCCGGGTTTGGCCAGGGTAGGCCGTCATTGTAAATAAGAATTTGTTCTTAACCAACTTTCCTCGTTAAATAAATAAATACATTATACTGTCAGGGCCCAGGTCTGATATAATCTGTGCAGAAGACCCCACGGGAAAGATTACATTGACCATAAGACTCATCATCACAGAGATAGTCAGTGACCGGGCACAGGGCCTGCTGTTGTAGCATGTATCAAGCAGTCTATTCTCCACTAAAGGAAAGACAACATGTGCAGTACTGTTGGCAGGCAAGGTCTTTGTATCTGGGCTGTATCATACTGTATTGAGGATCTTATTGTTTCAAATGTTACGTAATATCATTGACAACTCTGTACTGCTTTTTCCAAAATAGGAAACAATTCCCCATGTACACGCATGGGGAAAAACAAAAAAGTTGGTTTGGAGTCGACAACGGCACATGGCTGGTGTATGGATTATTTTGGAGAAATTCAATTGTACTTTGAGCATGAGAAGTCCTATGAAGGTTGTAAACATTAGCGCTTTGGGACGGAAAAGTACATGAGTGTAAACAGATGATCAACTGAAAAGCTCATAGGGATTATTTTGTGCCTTGTATCACTGCGTAACTACATGAACTTCCCTTCTTAAAAATGACTTTTTCCGTTTCAGGTTTTGGCCGAGGAAGCAAAGCAGTGAACTGCTCTCGCACATATTCTTCTCCCAGCTAGGATGAAGAAAGCAGCCCATTCACCCACACAGAGTATTTTAATTAGACTAGAGTGCATGTGAACTGGAAAACGTCTAAGGTTACACCACAAACACAATACAGCGGGGTAAACACGGAGACAGGGCCGGACCACAGGGTGCTATTGTCAAATATAATTTGTATGAAATTAAACTATAATCAATATTGGATCAGGTACAGTGAGGTAGACTACTAGACAGTCATAATATGGCTATGTCCTCGAGTCCACATAACAACCCTTGTTTTCTTCCATCCAGACCAGCGTATCATAAACAACGCATGGGCATAGAAACAAAGGGTTTTCCACTAACAAATCTTTCCACCGAGACCTGACACTAGTGTTAGTAGCTATTTACATACTGAGAAAGCACTGGCGGAGATTTGCATAATGTTTTTTGTAGCCGGGTGCTCAGGGGAGCAGCATTGTAACATATTGGTGCTTAATGAACTCTGATTTTTTTTTTTTCCCACAGAGTAAATTAAGAAATGCATTATAGCTGTTAAAGCAATCTGGAGGGAAATCGGAAGCCTTCCACTGCTAAACTACGCTTGATCAGTAATAAATTACATTACACTTATTTGCTTTAATTCATGCTAATTTCGCCCAATTAATGTATCACAGTGGTTCTGAGAGAAGGCCGCCACAAGAGGTTTAATTATTTATCCAATTTCTGTATGTTCATGTGTGTGTTTTCCTGTTTGCATATCTGTGTGTGTCTGTATGGCGGCTTCTTTCACTGAGTTTATGCATGACTGTCAGTGTGCTATTATGAATGTATATGTAGAAGTGAGTTTTATCCGTGCACAGGGCGTTTCTAGGATCAGAAGACATTGGGGATTTAGCCCAAAGCCAGTAGGGGGGTCCTGGGGCATTCTCCCACAGTATTTCTACTGCATGAATTTGGTGCACTTTGAGATGAACATTGAGAGACAATATCTACAAAGTATTTTTTTGGTGACCAACTTATTTTGTTTGTCAGTTTTACAATGGGGGGCTAATACAGCTACAGGTATAATATTCAGACAAATATCAAATCATATCTTCAGTTATCATATTTCCACAAATATTATAATACAATACATTCAGGTCACTTACACCTTCCACAGCAGACACTACCTGTATGTAATTACTGTAGCTACTGTGGGATACCTAGTCAGTTGTCAACTGAATGTATTCAACTGAAATGTGTCTTCCGCATTTAACCCAACCCCTCTGAATCAGAGAGGTGAGGGGGCTGCCTTAAATCTACATCCACATCTACGGCACCCGGGGAACAGTGGGTTAACTGCCTTGCTCAGAGGCAGAATTACAGATTTTTACCTTGTCAGCTCTGGGATTTGATCCAGCAACCTTCCGGTTTCCGGCCCAACGCTCTAACCACTAGGATACCTACCAGGGTCTCTACTCTAAAACACTCCATACTTATGGAACACATAAATGCAGCAGAAAAAGAAACTGCCCTTTTTCAGGACCCTGTCTTTCAAAGATAATTCGTAAATATCCAAATAACTTCACAGATCTTCATTGTAAAGGGTTTACACACTGTTTCCCATGCTTGTTCAATGAACCATAAACAATTAATGAACATGCACCTGTGGAACGGTCGTTAAGACACTAACAGCTTACAGACGGTAGGCAATTAAGGTCACAGTTATGAGAACTTAGGACACTGAAGAGGCCTTTCTACTGACTCTGGAAAACACCAAATGAAAGATGCCCAAGAGTCCCTGCTCATCTGCGTGAACGTGCCTTAGGCATGCTGCAAGGAAGCATGAGGACTGCAGATGTGGCCAGGGCAATAAATTGCCATGTCTGTACTGTGAGACGCTGAAGACGGCGCTACAGGGAGACAGGACGGACAGCTGATAGTCCTCGCAGTGGCAGACCACGTGTATCAACACCTGCACAGGATTGGTACATCCGAACATCACACCTGCGGGACAAGTACAGGATGGCAACAACAACTGCCTGAGTTACACCAGGAACGCACAACAAATCCATCAGTGCTCAGACTGTCTGCAATAGGCTGAGAGAGGCTGGACTGAGGGTTTGAAGGCCTGTTGTAAAGGCAGGTCCTCACCAGACATCACCGGCAACAACGTTGCCTATGGGCATCAACCAACCGTCGCTGGACCAGACAGGACTGGCAAAAAGTGCTCTTCACTGATGAGTCATGGTTTTGTCTCACCAGGTGTGATGGTCAGATTTGTGTTTATCGTCAAAGGAATGAGCGTTACACCGAGACCTGTACTCTGGAGCGGGATCGATTTGGAGGAGGGTCCGTCATGGTCTGGGGCGGTGTGTCGCAGCATCATCGGACTGAGCTTGTTGTCATTGCAGGCAATCTCAACGCTGTGCGTTACAGGGAAGACATCCTCCTCCCTCATGTGTTACCCTTACTGCAGGCTCATCCTGACATGACCCTCCATGACAATGCCACCTGCCATACGGCTCGTTCTGTGCATTCCAGCAAGACAGGAATGTCAGTGTTCTGCCATGGCCAGAGAAGAGCCCGGATCTCAATCCCATTAAGCACGTCTGGGACCTGTTGGATCGGAGGGTGAGGGCTAAGGCCATTCCCCTCCAGTAATGTCCAGGAACTTGCTGGCGCCTTGGTGGAAGAGTGGGGTAACATCCCACATCAAGAACTGGCAAATCTGCTGCAGTTCATGAGCAGGAGATGCACTGCAGTACTTAATGCAGCTGGTGGCCACACTGACTGTTGCTTTTGATTTTGACGCCCCCCACCCGCCCCCCCCCCTTGTTCAGGGACACATTATTCCATTTCTGTTAGTCACACAAATATTTACACGTTAAGTATGCTGAAAATAAACGCAGTTGACAGTGAGAGGATGTTTCTTTTTTTTTTGCTGAGTTTACATCTACAGTGTATATATACATATATATCAAAGAACGTGACACACAGTACAAGTCAAAAGTTTGGACACCCATCATTCAAGGGGTTCTTTATTTTTACTATTTTCTACATTGTACAATAATAGTGAAGCCATCAAAACTATGAAATAAAACATATGGAATCATGTCGTAACCAAAAAAATTAACAAACAAATCTAAAATATTTTTTGATTTGTTTGTTCATTTTTGGCACTCTCTCAACCAGCATAACCTGGAATGCTTTTCCAGCAGTCTTGAAGGAGTTCACACATATGCTGAGCACTTGTTGGCTGCTTTTCCTTCACTCTGCGGTCCATCTCAATTGTGTTGAGGTCGGGTGATTGTGGAGGACAGGTCATCTGATGCAGCACTCCATCACTCTACTTGTTGGACAAATAACCCTTATGCAGCCTGGAGGTGAGTTGTGTCATTGTCCTGTTGAAAAACAAATGATAGTCCCACTAAGCGCAAACCCGATGGGATGGCGTATAGCTGTAGAATGCTCTGGTAGCCATGCTGGTTAGGTGTGCCTTGAATTCTAAACAAATCACAGACAGTGTCACCAGCAAAGATGCCAGCAAAAAATGCTTCACGGTGGGAACCACACATGTGGAGATCATCCGCTCACCTACTCTGTGTTCACAAAGACACGGCGGTTGGAACCGAAAATTCTCACATTTGGAAAATCAGACCAAAAGGACAATTTCTCACTGGTCTAATGTCCATTGCTTGTGTTTCTTGGCCCAAGCAAGTCTCTTCTTATTATTGGTGTCCTTTAGTAGTGGTTTCTTTGCAGCAATACGACCATGAGGGCCTGATTCAAACAGTTGATCTTGAGATGTGTCTGTTACTTGAACTCTGTGAAGTATTTATTTGGCCTGCAATTTGAGAGGCCGATGACTCTAATGAACTAGGTAACTCTGGGTCTTCCTTTCCTGTGGCGGTCCTCATGAGATCCAGTTTAATCATAGTGCTTGATGGTTTTTGCAACTGCACTTGAAGACATTTTCCGGATCGACTGACCTTCATGTCTTAAAGTAATGACGGACTGTCATTTCTCTTTGCTTATTTGAGCTGTTCTTGCCATAATATGTACTTGGTCTTCTACCAAATAGGGCTATCTTCTGTATACCTTCCCTACCTTGTCACAACACAACTGATTGGCTCAAATGCAATAAGAAGGATAGAAATTCCACAAATTAACTTTTAACAAGGCACACCTGTTAATTCAAATGCATTCCAGGTGACTACCTCGTGAAGCTGGTTGAGAGAATGCCAAGAGTGTGCAAAGCTGTCATCAAGGCAAAGGGCGGCTACTTGAAGAATCACAAATATAAAATATATTATGATTTGTTTAACTCTTTTTTTGGTTCCTACATGACTCCATATGTGTTATTTCATAGTTTTGATGTCTTCACTTCTATTCTACAATGTAGAAAATAAGTATTATGCATGCACTAGATGACCAAAAGTATGTGGAAACCTGCTCGTCGTACATCTCATTTCAAAATGATGGGCATTAATAAGGAGTTGGTCCCCCTTTGTTGCTATGACAGTCTCCACTTTTCTGGGAAGACTTTCCACTAGATGTTGGAATATTGTTATGGGGACTTTCTTCCATTCAGCCACAAGAGCATTAGTGAGGTCAGGCACTGATGTTGGGCGATCAGGCCTGGCTCGCAGTTGAATTTCCAATTAATCCCAAAGGTGTTCGGTGGGGTTGAGCTCAGGGCTCTGTTGAGGCTCGTCAAGTTCTTCCACATCGATCTCGACAAACCATTTCTGTATGGATCTCGCTTTGTATACTTTTCGAATGCTTAACAAAAATATAAAACGCAAGATGTAAAGTGTTGGTCTCATGTTTCATGAAGTGAAATAAAATATCCCAGAAATGTTCCATATGCATAAAAAGTTGGCATGCAATTGGTTGTGAGGCTGGTTGGACATATTGACAAATTCTCTAAAACAATGTTGGAGGCGGCTTATGGTAGACAAAATACCATAACATTTTCTGGCAACAGCTCTGGAGAACATTCCTGCAGTCAGCATGCCAATTCCACACTCCCTCAAAACTTGGGACATCTGCGGCATTGTGTTGTGACAAATTGCACATTTTAGAATGGCCTTTTATTGTTCCCAGCATGAGGTGCAACTGTGTAATGCTCTTTAATCTTTAATGCCACACTTGTCAGGCGGACAAATTATCCTGGCAAAGGAGAAATGCTCACTAACAGGGATGTAAATACATTTGTGCCATTTAAAAAAAAAATGAAATTAGCATATGGAACATTTCTGGGATCTTTTATTTCCGCTCATGAAACCAATCCTGCATTTATATTTTCATCCAGTGTAAATACTGCATTGCATAAGTGATGTGCAGGTATGGAAGCTTGCATCAACCTGAAATAAAAAAATATATAACTATAATAATTATTGGACCATCAAAACATTCGGGGCTGGACCCGGGAAAGCCCAGGCCTAACGACGCCACTCTGTGTGTGTGTGTGTGTGTGTGTGTGTGTGTGTGTGTGTGTGTGTCTGTGTCTGTGTCTGTGTGTGTCTGTGTCTGTGTCTGTGTGTGTGTGTGTGTGTGTGTGTGTGTGTGTGTGTGTGTGTGTGTGTGTGTGTGTGTCTGTGTGTGTGTGTGTGTGTGTGTGTGTGTGTGTGTGTGTGTGTGTGTGTGTGTGTGTGTGTGTGTGTGTGTGTGTGTGTGTGAAAGAGACAGCTCAATCCCCTGGGTGACGGAGCCTTGTAAATAGAGTCCTGATTGTCTTTGTGTGGCCTGGCTTTGCTCTCCTGTACTCTTGTGTGAGGACTGGAGGCTACAGCAGCACAGACAGGAGATCTTCCTTCCTTCCCCAGCTAGCAGCAGCAGGATGAGTCATTGTTTACAGGCCTTTCCATTCTGCTATCCTATCAAACAACGGTGACGCCACTTTTCCATTGAATCACAACCTTTGCATGTCGCAACATGACACTATGCCGGACCTACATTTCCTCTATAAAAAGAGACTGTCTCGCTCTCTCACGGGCCTCTCGACAATCCTGCTGTCCGCAGGAATCTGTCATTGGTATATTTACCAGTTGCTGCATAATACAGTAGAAATGTCAATAAAAGGGGAACATGTCAAGCACTTTAGAAGGTGAAGAAGAATATCAACAAAGTGTAAACTATTTTTATTTTACCTTTATTTAACTAGGCAAGTAAGTTAAGATTTTTTTTTTTTTTTTCAATGACGGCCTAGGAACAGTGTGTTAACTGCCTTGTTCAGGGGCAGAATGACAGATTTTTACCTTGTCAGCTCGGGGATTTGATTTTGCAACCTTTCGGTTACTAGTCCAACGCTCTAACCACAAAACATAGAGCAAAATGTTACAGTTCTTTCAGGACAAAACATTTTTACCACTTCAAAATGCATCAAGTAAATAAAAACATACACCTCACTAAATGGAATCGCAGGTTGTCGGGTAATGTTCTCAGAGAATGTTGGCAAAACCCCTGGAAAAAGTTACTATTGAATTAGCCTTTTGTTTCACTACCGGCCACAGAGAATACACTTCTACCTCAGAAAAATGCAATCTATGGCCTGATAGACTACAGACATACGTAGATAACTGGTAGGGGTAGGGATTTTTTAATAATAATTAAAAAAAAAAAAACATTTTTCCTTTTGTTGTAATAGTTATGGGGGAGGGGGAATTGTGGGTGAAAAATGTAACGTTTTTTTCCCCCTTTTCTATCTTTGTGTGCGAGGTGCGTTTGGGGGGTGTTCACGCTCCCTGACTTTTTCCGCATTTTGTTGCATTGCAGCCTCGTTCTTGAATGGATTAGGTTGTTTTTTATTTGGTCCGTCTTGGAGTGGGGCTGTGGCGTGGCGGGGTGGGGTGCGGGCGGGCAGGGAGTCTGGGTGCTTTCCGGGTGCTCTGTATACTCATGTCTGTCAAGTTATTGTTTAATGCCAAATGTAATTCAATTGCATTGTTGTTAAATCGTAAAAGGAAACAAAAACTATAATAAAAACATTTAAATGCAATCCAACAAAACCACTTACAACAGTGCAATATCAAGAATCTCAAGCACTGCATAGAACATGAAGCGAAGCTTTTGTTATTAAAAACTGCACAGGCATATAAGAAAAGATGCCCAAGAATCACACCTAGGCCTAGTTAGCGGTCTGTGTCAGAACCAAGAGAGTTTGATAAGGGAATTAACTGTACTTTGTTTTCCCCCTGCTACAGAAGGCTTTCCCCTTTGGAGAGGCACCGGTAAGTATCCGTTCCCGTCATGCAGATATTAAAAAGCTTAACCAGAGATAGTTTTCAAGTAAATTATAGAAAACAAAATCTCCTGATTAGTCAATTAAGTGGCACATTAGCCAGAGAGTTAATTAAAAGATAGGGCCATAGTCTTTAAGGATACGTCGCTATGGCAAGAGGAGTGTTTAAACAGGAGATTGAACAAATGCTGCTTATTAAAAACTTACAGTGAATCACTTGACATCTAACACATCTTGCACCTAGAGCTACACAAACAGATTGTCACACGGTGCCAGTCCCTGGATTCCACTATGTAAATCTTTGGGATGGGAGAAAGCGAGGAGATGTAGAAGAGAAGTGCCATGCGTCACACCATGCTGGCACGTCAAAATGTTAAAGCTTCCTACAATCAGGGGCTTAGTGTGGCTGCCACAGCAACCGATGAGGGAAAAACACCCAACTCTTACTGTTCACTATGCGTTGACTCTTCGAATTGCTGAAATTTACGCTTGTAACGTTAAGGAACACACAAACATATCTCTGGACTGGCAACAAATCTCAGCTGCAGATGCTTATCCACAAAAGTATTTTGCTTTGCATAGAGGCATAGCTTGTGCATAAACAAGGCTGTGGGATGCTGTTTGTAACCAGACACAAGCATTCATAAGAACATTCAGAGAAAGGGGAATATTACACTCTCATACCTTAAGCAACTCTTAATGCAAAAAGGCAGGAGTTGAGGCAGAGAGCCCCGAGAGTTAACAGTAAGGTACACTAAAACATCACAGTTCAGTGGGTGTGCGTGTCTGTCAGAAAGACTGAGCCCTGAGAGTTAAGAGTTAGGTACACTAAAACATCACAGTTCACTGCACTGTGTTGCCGCCTCAGCATCACGTTCAATCCAGAACAATGCGACAGCTGACAGCTTGCGCCGAGGAGCATCACGCCAAAACTGAATTATTTCTGCCACGTGTTAATTTATTAACAACCACACATGCTCTAATGTAGGCACATTTGAATATACATTTTTAACCTGGAAGTCGAATCATGAATATTCTTGCCAGGCAGACATGAGGAATATTTCTCTTTGTTATGTGCGTTTGAATTTTGAAGGATGGGGTGAGGGAAAAAAGGGGAGACAGACACACATTTGTGTGAATGTCCGCAGGGCACATCTTCTTTAAGGGCACATCTTCTTTAAGGGCAGATATCAACACTTCATCACCTGGAACATATCTGAAACCTTCTCTTCCTCACAATACGGTCTCCGTAGCTGCAGCTTGTCGTCTAAAAGAAGCATGCACCAGGTTTTAAACTAACTGGTTAGTTTTGAAGGGTCAAGGACTTGACAGCAAACATATAGAATACTTTAAGATGAGGTACTGATTAACAGATGATAAAATACACAATTGAAAAAGAGATGACGGCATGAAAGACCAATATTTGAAGTATCTTTAACGCAGAAAATAGTTTTAACGCTTGCAGAGCACTGACAAACAATCAAGCAAGAGGCTGGGTCACAGAGTTCAGATTAACATAATTATGACACAGTACTACTAATGGGACCATAGAACACTGTATATATTCATCAAGTATGTTGTGACAAAAAGGTCTGTCCCAAGTGTGAAGGCAGCAGGTGTTTCGATACACATACACCTGCAAAGTATCCCACATATTATTATTCCCCTAGGTTACACATGCATGAAACCTGCAGATTCCTTCTTCAGGTTATGGGGCTGACTTCACCATCACCAACAAAGCCATTGTGTGTAACAGTGACAGGTTGTTACTGAATGGTTGGTAAACAAGGATGTAAACAGAGATGTAGTTGTTGACTTTGGATGAGACAATTAAGAGGTTGACAAGGAAACAAACACATCAAGGCAATGCATCTGTGAGTTGAGAAAGAGTCTCAGGTGTAGAATGCTACCTGTGTGCCTACAGTAGGTGGTATCTCTGTTACAGCGAGACTGAGAGACTTGAAATGCATTGTTAAAAGTGCTGTACGAAACGACTCAATAGGTATACGCAGATTGATCAATTATCACAATGAATCTCAACTAAAACCATAATAGGCATTTATTCATCTCTGTGTGAATAAATGCAATGTGCAGTCACATTGCTGTGTGTGTGTGTGCTTTCCTATGTGTATATGAGACTTCACTTGTCAGTCATGTTAACTCAATGCGAAGAGGGCTGCTCCAAGCGGAAATTTGAGTCCTATAGCAGCACAGAGCTGGTAGTAAGTATTAAATATAATATATGCCATTTAGCAGACGCTTTTATCCAAAGCGACTTACAGTCATGAATGCATACATTCTACGTATGGGTGGTCCCGGGAATCGAACCCACTACCCTGGCGTTACAAGCGCCATGCTCTACCAACTGAGCTACAGAAGGACCATAATTAAGACCTTCCATCCATCCGCCTATGTTTTTTTCTGCATGGAAGGAGGTAAACTACGCTCTCTTAACTACCAGCCTGTGTATAGTCGCTCCGCTGGGCTTATTCGGGGGGGGGGTGTAACGCCAGCCTGGTGTGTATCTACGCAAGCACACACAAAAGTTTTTGTTATTACACACCATTAGATATGTTCCACCTCCTATCAGGATTCTAAAATCCTGATAGCATTGATGCATAGTCATAGTTTTATATGGTAGAAGACATAATTAACATTCATGTTACTATGTAGCTACTATGTAGAATCTACATAGTAACATGAACCTTTAATAATTTCTACATTCTGCCTGTTTACTATTGAATAAAAACGGGAGCAAAGTAATGCGTGATCTGAATAGGCTACGTAATAAAGTGAAGATTGTATTTTTAAGAATAATCTTAAAAAGAAGCCATTGTCTGTGTTTAATTTAGTTTATTAGGCTCCCCCCATTAGCTACTGCACATGGAGCAGCTACTTTTCCTCGGGCCCACATAAAACATACAAATACATGACAAAGTACAGAACAGTTACAGACAAGAACATTGTAAGATATTAAATTCAAAATATAAAATACGAGTTCTATATTGGAAGGTCACCAAGATAAACTATTATTTTTTTACACAATATGCATACACTACATGACCAAAAGTATGTGGGCATCTCATTCCAAAATCATGGGCATTAATATGGACTTTGTCCCTCCTTTGCTGCTATAACATTCCTCCACTCTTCTGGGAAGTCATTCCACTAGATGTTGGAACATTGCTGCCGGGACTTGCTTCTATTCAGCCACAAGAGCATTAGTGAGGTCGGGCACTGATGTTGGGCGATTAGGCCTTGCTCGCAGTCAGCGTTCCAATTCATCCCAAAGGTGTTCGATGGGGTTGAAGTCAGGGATCTGTGCAGGCCAGTCAACTTCTTCCACACCTCTCTTGACAAACCATTTTTGTATGGACCTCGCTATGTACACGAGGGCATTGTCATGAAACAGGAAAGGACCTTCCCCTGTTGCCACAAAGTTGGAAGCACAGAATCGTCTAGAATGTCATTGTATGCTGTAGCGTTAAATTTCCCTTCAATGGAACTAAGGGGCCTGGCCCGAACCACGAAAAACAGCCCCGGGCCATTATTCCTCCTCCACCAAACTTTACAGTTGCCACTATGCATTGGGGCAGGTAGCGTTCTCCTGGAATCCCCCGGATTAAAATAAATAAAAAAATCATCAGCAATCTACACACAATACAGCATAATGACAAAGCAAAACCAGAAATACCTTAGTCATAAGTATTCAGACCCTTTGCTATGAGACTTACATTGATCATCCTTGAGATGTCTACACAACTTGATTGGAGTCACCTGTGGTAAATTCAATTGATTGGACATGATTTGGAAAGGCACACACCTGTCTATATTAAGGTGCCCACAGTTGACAGTGCATGTCAGAACAAAAAAACAAGCCATGAGGTTGAAGGAATTGTCTGTAGATCTCAGAGACAGGATTGTTTCGAGGCACAGATCTGTGGAAGGTACCAAAAAATGTCTGCTGCATTGAAGGTCCCCAAGAACACAGTGGCCTCCATCATTCTTAAATTGAAGACGTTTGGAACCACCAAGACTCTTCCTAGAGCCAAACTGAGCAATCGGGGAAGAAGGGACTTGGTCAGGGAGGTGACCAAGAACCCAAAGGCTCTGACAGAGCTCTAGAGGTCCTCTGTGGAGATGGGAGAACCTTCCAGAAAGACAACCATCTCTGTGGCACTCTACCAATCAGGCCTTTATGATTGAGTGGCCAGATGGAAGCCACTCCTCAGTAAAAGGCACATGACAGCCCGCTTGGAGTTTGCCAAAGTATATATTTAATTACACATTTGCAAAAAAAGTTCAGCTTCTTCAACTTGTTCAATGGTCACACCATTTACTCAAACCTCCAGGTGAGGTTTAGGTCTAAGAGAATGCATTGAACCAAATACAATGCTCTTGGTTTTAAATGTATTTAAGACCAGTTTATTGTTAATTACCCATTCGGACACTGACTGTAACTCCTCGCTAAGAGTCTCAATGAATTCACTGGCTGTAGGTGCTGATGTGTAGAGTGTGCAATCAGCAGCATCCATACTGTAAAACTACCATTAATAGCCAAGACATGTATGTGCTTAAATCACTGAACACAACAAGCGCTTAGAGACAGGCTTCTATTTAAGCCAGGCATCTATTTCCTTAATGCACAAAGCTGTTGCTTATTTGCATAGTTCATCGTTGAATTCCAGCAGTTTTATTTTACCAGGTAAATTGACTGAGAACACATTAATTTACAGCAACAACCTGGGGCATAGTTACAGCAGAGAGAGGGGGGTTAATGAGCCAATTGGAAGCTTAGGTGGCCATTATGGTATGAGGGGTAGATTGGGAATTTAGCCAGGACGCTGGGGTTAACATCCCTACTCTTATGTTAAGTGCCATGGGATCGTTAGTGACCACAGTGTCAGGACACCCGTTGAACTTCCTATCCGAAAGATGGCACCTTACAAAGGACAATGTCCCTAATCACACTGCCGTGGGGTATTGGGATATTTTAGGAGTAATATCCCACTGGCCAGTAGGAGTGCCTCCTACTGGCCCCCCAACATCACTTCCTGGTCTTCCATCCAGGTACCAAGCAGGACCTACCCTGTTTACCTTCAGAGGAAAGCCAGCAGTGGGATGCAGGGTGGTATGCTGCTGACCTGACATCTTTGACTGTGCATTTAAGTTCTTACTTTCGCCACTAGAGGGCGATCTGATGATTTCTAGGAGTCTGTACTCCCCAATTGTTGACTGTTTTTGTGCTTGCCAGTTAGCTAGCAGTTATCAGCTGTTAGCAGCCAATGGCTAGCAGTTTCTCACTGGCGAGAAACTGATTATTGCTGTCATTACTGAATGATTTAATGTAACAAATCATGGTAATATCGTAAACAATTCATTTAAACCCAGTGTTTATTTAAAAGTAATTTATTAGCTCAAACGTGGGCCAATACCGGGCTATTAGAAAGGGACTGGCAGCTATTTGAGACTGCGTTTAATTTACGTTTTACAGGTGTCATTTGTAAAAATAGAGAACAGAAACGGCCCAAGGCAACTGTCCTGAGGGATACCGCACTGTACATATCTGATAGTGTCTGCATTAGTTACATACCTTTGACAAGCATGGCAGCATTACCTGGTTGTAAATAACCGGAGTATAATGAAGCAAGCACTCAGCGTTCCAAACAAACTGTCAATCCCAACGAGATGACTGGAGCAGTGGTTCTTAATAACCTTGTTGGAGGTACTGAACCCCAACAGTTTCATATGCGCATTCAAGGAACCCTTCTTAATTGAAAAAAAAATCTAATTCAAAACATAGGTATATATTTGACTGGTGCACAAAATGAACCGTGCATCAACATCACTGTGTTCAAAGAACAAAATCATCAAAACATTTTCACACAAAAACAAAAACATAATAATGAATATTTACTGCAAATCAGTGTGACTTCTGCTGTTGCCTTTCAGAGACCAGTTCAGAAATGCGCGTCTTCACCTTGGCAAGTGCCACTCATGTCATTTTCGCAACAAAGTCTGTTCCTTTTCATGTCCAGCATCCTCGAAAAGGATTGCTCGCAAAGATATGTTGTAACAAACGGTATGAAAATCTCCAGAGCTTTCTTAGCAATAACAGGGTACGTTACCATTTGTTGACACCAAAACATTGAAAGCGTTGTTGTTCTGAAGAGTTGCTGTTGAACCTGGCTCTGCTGAATTTCAATGATTTCATAGAGGTATTCATCATTGACATCTGTTGTCTCAACACTAAACGTGAAGGGCTGTCTGACCCATGCTGGATATGACTCTCTTGTAGGGAAGTATCCGTCGAGAGACTTTGCAAGCTCATCTAAGTGCGTGGCAATTGCTTGCTTCAGTTCAGCGGGTACAGAAATGCCTCCGATTCCAGATACATCTTCCATCTTACTTACACAGTCGTCCAGCAGGGGAAAGTTTGCGAAGTTATTGTTCTCTGTTCGTCGTTTCCATAACGGTAGCTTTTTTTGAAAAGCCTTCAGGTTTTCCTTTTGATTGGGATGATTGAGAGCTGCGAAGATATCGGCCATGTACGCTAAAATGAGAATGAACTCAGAATATTTGAAGCAATCTGCATGACAATGTTGGTGCTCTTGCAAAAACAGGGCTAATTCCACACGCACGGCAAAAACACGATTCAGCACCTGTCCCAGGAATAACCACCTAATGTTAGAATGGTACAGAAGTACCTCGAATTCAGAGCCCATTTCTTTACACAGCTCACTGAAGATGCGATGCCGCAGAGCCCTAGTTCGCACATAGTTCACGCATTCCACTACAATTTTTAATACTTCTGCCAGTTTTGGAGGCAAGGTTTTTGTTGCCAACGCATGCCTATGCAGAATACAATGCGTAACAATGATGTGTGGTGCATCGGCTTTCACTAGCGCACCAAAACCAGACTTTCTTCCCAGCATGACTGGAGCTCCGTCCGAACAAACTGCAGAAACCATATCCCACGAAAGATTGTCTTTGAAGAAGTCATCCACAAGTTTCTTCACATCGGCTGCCTTAGTTGTTGTTGTAAGAGGCTTACAAAATAAAAATTATTCCTTTATCACGTCGTCTTTCACATAGCGCACGAATATAGCAAGCTGGCTTAGATTGGAAACGTCTGTGGTCTCGTCGAGTTGAAGGCTGAATTTTTCCGGACTTGAAATCAGATCTGCAACTACTTGAGCCAAGATGCCTTTGCTCATGTCCTCTATTCTGTCGCTGATGGTGTCATTTGAAAGAGGAATTTGGGATAACATAACTTCGGCCTCTTTTCCCAGCATGATATTCGCCATCTTCAACACAGCTGGTTTTATGAGTGTTTCACCAATGGTGTGTGGTTTGCCCTGCTTTGCGATCAGGTAAGCAACTTCGTACGATGCTGTGAGGATCGGTTTGTTGATGGGTACAAAGCCGAGAACAGGCAGAGTAGCCTTTTCATCGAATCTGGCTCTCTTCACCTTGAATTCAGCGAGCGTTGTGTTCTTGTATTTTCCATCTCCATGCAGCTTAAGGAAGTGTTCTCTTAGTTTTGCCGGTGCTAGACTAGAATTGCTCAACTTGGCATTGCAAATCATGCAGTTAGGACACTGACTCCCATCACATTCGGTTATACATGTAAATCTATATTGTACATATTCGTCCGACCACTTTCTTTTTTTGCTCGACATAGTAAGTATGAAGGGATTAAAATATTAAGAAAGAAATCACAAGACGTACCATCACCACAGTCACAAACTGAGCGCACCAAATTCCCTGCAGCACAGATAGGCCAAGCGATGTATCTTGATCACCTGCAGCCAATGATGGCCAAGCGGAGCGTGTCATCACGAATCATATGAATCGGATGTTTGTCTTGACCTCCGCCGAACCCCTGAGACTGACTCACCGGTTCGATCGAACCCAGGTTAAGACCCACTGGACTGGAGGCCAGTTGGAGCCGTTCATTTAAGTTATGTTAAGAGCAACAACAAAAAATCAAACCAACGACCCGGGGAGAAAATACAACACATCCACATCAGTAAATGACAGGTAACAATGGTGACATCTAATTTATAGTTCAAGGACTGTGTACAAGCAAACAAACAGGCAGTTCTGTTCCACACGTCCTTCTCAATTTGCCTCTCCCACGGTCCATTACCTTTGGAAAGGAAAACAAGTTGAAAGTGTACAACTTTAGTATGATGTTTCACTTGCAGTGCAGAGGCCTGAGCCCGCAGCCCAGTCTTAAATACCCCCCAAACAAAGGAAACAAGCTGACAGGTCTTGATACAAATGGTCGATTTACATGCATGCTTACTTACAGATACAACTCACAGAGGGTGGTGTGGGGGGCTAGAAGGCTGTAACGGGTTTGATTTGAAAACATCTCAATGTGTCTACCCTATTTCCTTCCATCCCTCCTTGCTTTCTTTCCTTCATTTCTTCCTTTCAATCTCTCAGGCAGGTGTTGTCAGTCCCCACTTCACAGAGTCAAGTGGCAGAAACTTTGAACCTCTGCTCCCCATTCCTCCGGCAGGTTTTGGGCTCAGCTCGTGATCTTTGTAAGCGCATGGCACTTGCTGTCTTTACATGTTTTCTTCAGCGCCTCCAGGTAACAGAAAGATTAAGCACAGTGAGATGCCCTCATACAGCAGCAAAGCTTTAGTGAAGGGGATCTTCAAATATTTAGGGTATGAGTAGAACGACACGTTGCTGTGCAAAAGGGGAAAAAAATACAAATCTAACCATTTACATTTAATTCCTGGGTGTCTGTTTTGTAGAAAAATAGCAAAAATTGAATTTTTGTAAAAGATAATACATTTATTTGTAAAGTGTGATATCCTATGTGAGGTGATGGTGGAATATTTCATGTTAAATATAAGTGTTCATACATCATTAAATACACATAAATCAAATCCCTACTAAAAAATAGAAGGTTCAGATATCTAGCCATTTCTATAAATGATCATAAAAAAACGGCAAATTTTCTAATTGAAAATATCCCTTTAACGCGACTTCTCCACAATATTTTCATCAATATAATTTTCATGTGTGCAGACTCAAGCCATATTCTCAAGCATTTTCATAACAAGCAAATAAACATCACGTGGTTTCACCATTCTGGCCCTGTGTCAGAGTCAATTAACTTCTCCAGGTAATGACCCCATTTGCATAGTAAACCGGGCCCGTGTGTGAACCCTAATGGGGCCACTACCTGAGGAGATTAATTTAGAGTGACATGACTTGAACTCCATTCCTTTTCCCCCTCCATCTTGCTTACCCCCTCCGAAAGATCTGCCTCATATTATTTTTATACCGCGCTACAAGCCTAAATAGCGGGAGTCCTTCAAACTTTGACACAGGCTCTGAGAAGAAAGGACGTTGCTTGCATTATGCATCATCACATGTGATGTTCGGAGCAGGTGCATCACTTGGCTGCATGGTGTTCCTAGCCATGGCAGAGCATAAAATAATACCAAGCTTCATAAGTGAAATGGAACATGAGATGTGTCTCTTTACCAAACATGTCGCATCTCTGTTCTAATTACCAGGTAAAGAGGTTTTAATTTGCACGGGCTGAAAGGACAGCAGTACAAAAGCACAAACACTAAACATAATGACGAGTACTATAACTGGACCATTTGGAAGACACGGTCCTATGCGGTAAATTGCCATGTAATGCAACCACCCTCTTGTTCCTATCAAATTACTTGTATTAGTTATAATTATCAGTATGGTTAATCTTATCAATATGTGACTGAAGCCTACCTCTAATGTGAAAATGAGGCAACTAAACACCATTAAAAGCCCCATCCCTTTATGCAATAAAAAGTGACAGTATAAATTTGTTCTCATGGCTAAGGGCAGCAGACATTCATTTTCTGAGTGACAATTCCATCCCACCCAGAAAGAAGAGAGAAAGGAGACAGCGCAAGAGAGAGGAAGAGAAAGGAGGGGTGGTAAGGCACTTTTATTTAATATTGAGAGATGACCCCAGGTCCAAGAAGCACCAAATTTCAAGACCAAAAACAGAAACAATGGATGTGTCTTAATTGTGACATTACAGGCACTCGCACAGCCAGGAACAGAGGGGGACTGATTAAAAGGATGGGAAAGGTGGGTGACTTTGTGAAAAGGTCATCGCACACTTACACACCTGGGGTTTTCACATATTTTCCTCTCAAAAAAGAGAGGGAAAAAAAGAGTGAAAGAAAGAACTCCTATGTGATTATAGAGAAAGGAAAGGCGTTTCGGGGGCCGGGGACAATATTTTACAATGCATTAGTGAAATAAGATGGTAATTTCCTGGGCAGTGTGTATCCAAGCAGAAAATGACAAAAGGGAAGGATCCTCCCTATCTCTGTTAGCTTGCAGCAGGTTCGCCTGCCATCATCACCCAATCGCCAGGTGGGCTAGGCGCAGGGGTTAATTGAGAGGTTAACAGGAGGTTGTGTCAGTCAAAGGTCAGGGCATTGCTCTCCATGGTCCCTGCTGACCTCGCCGAGTGTTGGTGGCCGTGTTTCCATGTTCCTCCGCTGCGTCTACGTGAGAGGCTCTCTAATAGAGAGTAGAGCAGAGGGGAACCACACTGAGCCGTACTACATTGTATATGAGTGATGAATTGTGGTGAAGATGAAAGAGGACGGTAGTGTAACAGGCAGTGTATCATTGTCCAGAGAACCTGTGCTGTAGTCATACTACTGACCCCCCACATTACACACCGGTGTCATTGTTACACTATACATTGACAAAAAAATATTATAAAAAAATATTATAATATGCAATTTGAGGGATTATAGTACCTGCCAATTCATAACTATTTTGGAAAGCAGACAGTACAATTACAGTTCACAAGCTAATAGAGTTGGTCAAAGAGAGCACACACAAAGAGACCTCCACACATTGACTGCTGCCCACCAAATAAGGATGTACATATGCCATACAGTACATTCGGAAAGTATTCAGACCTCTTGACGTTTTCCACATTTTGTTATAGCCTTATTCTAAAATTGATTAAATTGTATTTTTCCTCAATCTACACACAATACCACAAAATGGAAGTTTTTTTAATGCAAATGTATTTTAAAAATGAAACGCAACATTTACATATGTATTCCGACCCTTTACTCAGTACTTTCTTGAAGCACCTTTGACAGCGATTACAGCTTCGAGTCTTCTTGGGTATGACGCTACTAGCTAGTACACCTTTATTAGGGGATTTCCCATTTCATCTCTACAGATCCTCTCAAGCTCTGTCAGGTTGGATGGGGAGCGTCGCTGCACAGCTATTTTCAGGTCTCTGCAGAGATGTTCAATTGTTTCAAGTCTGGGCTTTGGCTCGGCCACTTCAAGGACATTCAGAGACTTGTCCCGAAGTCACTCCTGGGTTGTCTTGGCTGTGTGCGTAGAATCGTTGTCCTGTTGGAAGGTGAACCGTCACCCCAGTCTGAGGTCCTGAGCGCTCTGAAGCAGGTTTTCATGAAGGATCTCTCTGTACTTTGCTCTGTTCATCTTTGCCTTTATCCTGACTGGTCTCCCAGTCCCTGCTGCTGAAAAACATCCCCACAGCATGATGCTGCCACCACCATGCTTCACCTTAAGGATGGTGCCAGGTTTCCTCCAGATGTGACACTTGGCATTCAGGCCAAAGAGCTCAATCTTGGTTTCATCAGACCAGAGAATCTTGTTTCTCATGGTCCGTGAGTCCTTTAGGTGCCTTTTGGCAAACTCCAAGCAGGCTGTCATGTGCCTTTTAGTGAGGCTTCCTTCTGGCCACTCTACCATAAAGGCCTGCTTGGTGGAATTCTGCAGATATGGTTGTCCTTCTGAAAGGTTCACCCACTGACAGGAACTCTGTAGCGCTGTCAGTGACCATCCGAGTTCTTGGTCACCTCCCTGACCAAGGGCCTTCTCCCCCAATTGCTCAGTTTGGCCAGGCGGTCAGTCGTCTTGGTGGCTCCAAAGTCCTTTCATTTAATAATGGAGGTCAATGTAGTCTTGGGGACCTTCAATTCGGCATACATTTCTGTGACAACACAATCCTGTCTTCGAGCTTTACGGACAATGCCGTCGACCTCATGGCTTGGTTTTTGCTCTGACATGCACTGTAAACTGTGGGACCTTATATAGACTGGTGTGTGTCTTTCCAAATCATGTCCAATCAATTGACCATAGGTGAACTCTAATCAAGTTGTAGAAACATCAAGGATAATGGAAACAGGATGCACCTGAGCTCAATTGAAAATATCATAGGAAAGGGTCTGAATGTGTACGTAAATAAAGTGTTTTGTATTTTTAATACATTTGCAAAAAATGTTAAAACCTGTTTTCACTTTGTCATTATGAGGTGGTGTGTGATTGATGAGGAACAACATTTAATACATTTTAGAATAAGGTTATAAATTAACAACATTTTAAAAAGTGAAGGTGTCTGAATACTTTCTAAATGCACTGTATGTATAACATGGTAGCTTACGAGCAGATCGTTTTGTGCTGTAGCCATGTGTTCATCCTGTTAATCTCATGCCAATGCTATGTATGGCATGAAAAGGAGTGACAAAACAGTTGGCTAAAGTGCCAAGGGATCTGCTTCCATGCCAGGAATTGTTACAAAATGGCTCAAAGCAAATCTGAAGACAAGCGATAAAAAGTCAAATTTACAATGTGCATACTTATTTTTATATTTTTTATTATTTCAGACATGATTCTGAATTAATGTACAACAACCTACAAACTGTGTTGTATGCTAAATGCAGTGAAAATAGGTATTCTAGAAGATGGTGAAGACGGTACAGTATATCATATACACAACTAGTGGAAAGAATATAAAAACATACTACAGTTAGAGGGGAAAAAAAGATAAATACATGTAAATACTATGTCTTCACATTATCTATAGTGTTGTTCCTGTTCATAGGCCTGTATAGCCAGAAGAAAATATCCAGAGAAAGACCGTGTTAGTTAATCATACGAATGTTAAGAGGTCTGCGGCTTAGTTTCATACAGAGTGCGACTGAACACTATCTGCTGCGGAGGTGTCCTTCCAACTCCTTTAAACATAATGACAATCCACCATTAGAGAAGCAAGCCTAAGATCTGACAGCACATTATCTTTGATGGTGTGAAGTGAAGGAACTTTGCCATTTAGAAAAGCAACACACTAATGAGTCCCTGTGTTAAGTATCACTAAAACAACATCAAAGCAAATCTTTGAGACTGAGAAAGTGATTCACCAAACTCAACTTGATACACAGAAGAAAAAAAATCTGCTGAAAAAAAATGTTGTTCATTAGTTTAAGATTCTCTTCTCTGAATCTGACAGTCCAGAATATTTCCTTATTGTGTTGAGTCATTCACTTGTAATCCAAAAGCCGCTTATGGCAAACAGGGTCAGCCATGTTTTAATTCCTTATCAATTTCTGTTACTAAAGAGTGCATTTGAACAAGTAATACTGAGGCAGTATCCCAAATACATGCTAAATAACATCACAGAACTAACAGTCTAACAGTCTAACTAACAGTACCGTACAGTATATAATCAAAGTGGAGTGTAAGACTGAGCAAATAATTGACAACAATATAAAACAATGATTGTAGGGAACAAAATGTTATGACAAAGATAAAATGTTGCGCAATTCACCAGTCGTAAAAATGTCTCATCCCTTGTATATTCCAGGAAGCCAGTATATCCAATGTATATCCAGTAAATTCACGGCTTGAAAGACTGACAGGTGAAAACCATGGTGAGGGTCTTCAGGATAGACTAAAACCATTATTTCCAACAATATGGCTTTAACATTGCGTGAGGGCACACGCTACAGTATAACTCAAATGTGCATTAATCATTAGTTATATCAGGCCAACAATCAGACAAGAATACTACTACTCATATCTGGAGTGAACTGTTGACGGTAGGCCGAAATCAAAATCTCCTCTGATCTAATAACAGCAATGGCAGCATACTCCAAAGCCTGACAACCCAGATGTCCTTGAACTCCATGTTCACCCTATGGTTAACCCTGCCTGTCATCCATCAATCCTTCCCAAAAGAGATTTGTTGATACAGGTACATATTATCAGAAGTCTCTCGTGGACAGACTACGTAAGAGAAATGGTTTCGTAACATCTTCCAAAAGACTCTGGGATGCGACGACAAGCAACAGAGATTTTAGTTGTGGGTGTCCGAGATTAGCATTGGTTATACATAATGGAGCTCCATTTGTGCAGTTTTGTATGTAACTCAAGCACACTTGAATCCGAAAGACAACTAAAACGTGCCCTACAAAGCACGTACATTATTTACATAGTTGAAATGTTATAGAACAAAAACTGATATCTGGATTAAATACATTAACAGAAAAAGGTATACACTAATCTACCCGATTTAGTGCTGATCTTCAAACTTTCTTTACATGAAGCTTTCCAATATTTCTTGACATGGAGCTTTTCAAAACGTATCGTTTTGCAAACTACAGTAGATATGGACTATAACTACAGCTGTTCTGTTGTTAGACATTGTCCACGAATGTGTGTCTCGTAGTTCTTATACCTCTAATTGAAGGTGTATTAATATGAGTAGGAAAAACACATCCAAAAAAACATCAAAGTTATTACAGTGTCATACAGTACTGACTAAACACACTAAAAGGCTGCTAAATATCAAGGTAGAACATGTATTCCTTTGGTTTAGTGTCAGGAATTTTGGTAGTGAAAAAAGAAGAAAACTTTCAAGGCAAAGATGTCTGTCGGACAGTATTCCTGAAATTATAGAGATGATCTTCCTATCCAATAAGGCATCTAAGGTAATACTTTTTAAAGAGCTGATTAACATATTGGTCAAATTTAAACACACACTTTGGTAAATAAAAAAAATGTTCATATAGCATGTTTATACTTGTGGTACGTAACAAAAAGCATTTATAAAACTATTTTTGGCCCCTGCTTGGCCATGTTGGCAAAGAGGCCCAGTGTAGATTAATAGATCTCTCTGTGTGGGCTTAAATCGAAGGCACGCACTTGTAAACACACACATATGCTAAACACACACACCTAATTAGCCCACACACACACTTTTCCTCTCCCTCCCTCTCTGCTGGAGCGTAAAATACAGGTAGCAGTAGCACTACGACCAACATTCCCAATCCCATCATGGTCCTTCCTATGTGGGGAAGCAGATGCCGCAGCACTCCATGCAGATCTCCAGGCAGTCGGAGGACTCGCAGCAGGCGTCCATGATGCCACAGTCCATGTCGTCGCAGGGGCAGTTGCAGTCATCTCCCATGTCCTCAGCGCAGCAGCAGCAGCAGCAGGCCTCCGAGGTGCAGGTGCCACAGCTAGCCTGGGCCACCACCATGTTGCACAGGGTCAGGAACTCACAGAACAGACAGGCCAGGATGCAGTGGACACAGCAGTCTGGGTCCAACACACACCATGTCCATAGAGACGGGTGGAGGATTATGAAAAAGGATGAAGGATGGATGAAAAACACACACAAAGCATGATCAAATACAAAGAAAACAAAAACAAATGTCTTAAAAGCCAGTGGGTGGGAAAAAAAATCTGATTAAAACCCCTGCCTGGAACAGAGCGAGTTAATCCTTGGTCTTTTGTAATCAGAAGCCTTGAGCAGGGCTCAGGCAGTTATACAGTCACAAATCAGACTGGCCAATTACTTTGACACGTACTGTATGATAACGTCGTTACAGTAAATAAGTCAAGATAAGACTATCACTATTGACTGACAAAACAGATGAAACCACAGAATGAACTGGAACAACAGTAGTATATTCAATAGTATAATATTATATCTCTATGGATAAAACTGTGTGTGTGTGTGTGGTGTGTGTGTGTGTATTCAGGTGCGAGAGAGTGCAAGCTGAGTAGAAGTTGCTGACTAAGCAGGGAGGAGGAAGGAGAGCCAAATGGAATCAGGGAAAATTCCAAAGGGACTGAATTCCACTTTTGGGTTTTGATTAGCAGCTTTCTAAATAATTGGGGCATTATCATGCAAATGCACAGACTTGATTACGTAAAGCTGATTAGCAAAGTCCGAATTCTTCTCCCTGGCAAATTGTTGTGCTAATGCTGCCGTTTCTCTCATCACTGATTAACATTTAACCTCTGTAGACCTTTTACGTGTCTGGTGAGCATGACGCCAAATCACTGTTGTTTTCCAATGTACGGATGGAAAACCCTCTTCTCTATTTCACCAATAAAACAGCTGTTTTATTTCGTGGAATTTATTATTCCGTTTTTTTGTTCAGTGGTGTTAAAAAATTTAACAGAATGTAAGTGATGTCATGCACTAACATCCGTTACATGAAAGTCAGATGGTACACAGTTAAAAAAAAATTAAAAGACAGATGGATGGACAGATTTAGGCAAAACAATAAGTAAAGAACAGGTAGAATTCAAATAATCAAAGCACATGCAAGCATTTTAAACAATGTTAGTTGAAATGAATGGAGAGACATCTTTGTAATAAATCATGGGTACTAAAATCACAGATCTACTCTGACATGCTGTTTTCTGTACCATGCAAGGAGCCGTGAAGGTTCTCCCCGCCACACTAGAGGTGGACCGATTATGACCTTTCAACACAGATTATTGGAGGACCAAAAAAGCCGATACCGATTAAATCGGACGATTTGTACATATATATTTGTAATACTGAATGAACAATGAACACTTATTTTAACTTAATACATAAATAAAATCAATTTAGTCTCAAATAAATAATGAAACGCGTTCAATTTGGTTTAAATAATGCAAAAACAGTGTTGAAGAAGTGCAATTATGTGCCATGTGTGCCATGTAAAAAAGCTAAACATTAAGTTCCGTGCTCAGAACATATGAAAGCTGGTGGTTCCTTTTAACGTGAGTCTTCAATATTCCCAGTTAAGAAGTTTTAGGTTGTAGTTATTATTGGACTCTCTCTCTACACCATTTGTATTTCATATACCTTTGACTATTGGCTGTTCTTATAGGCACTATAGTATTGTCAGCCTAATCTCAGGCATTGATAGGCTTGATGACATAAACAGAGCTGTGCTTCAAGCATTGCGAAAAGCTGCTGGAAAACAGAGGACAGTGCGGTTTGAATGAACGCTTGAGCCTGCTGCTGCCTACCACCGCTCAGTCAGACTGCTCTATCAAATATAAAATCATAGACTTAATTATAATATAATAAACACACAGAAATACGAGCCTTAAGTCATTAATATGGTCAAGTCTGGAAATTATCATTTCGAAAAACAAAACGTTTATTCTTTCAGTGAAATACAGAACCGTGGCAACCCTAAGTCTAAATATTGCCATACTCTGCCATACTCTGCCATACTCTGCCATACTCTGCCATACTCTGCCATACTCTGCCATACTCTGCGTCCAAAAATGCCGATTATCGATTGCTATGAAAATTTGAAAAATCGTCCCTAAATAAAATCGTTGAGAGCATGCACCTCTACACCTCTACCCACACTGTAGTCAAGGCCCAGCAGAGCTTTGGAGATGCAAGACATTGATATGGATAGAAAAATGCCAGTACAATCAGTGTCTTTGCATAACTTTCATCAGACGTTCTCAGCCTGTCAGAAAGACAGGACTCCCTTTTGACTGCCGCAAAGCTTGACCATTAGCGCTGTACTGGACACAAATCAGAGAATGCAAACATGAAACGATACAAACGGGTTCACCAAGATGTTTGAACGCTGATTATCATAGGCAACTACAACAGACACACTTTAGAACAAAAGTATCATATTTCCGCATTTGAAATGATTGTTATTGAAAAAAACATTCATAATTATTGTGTTCCGTATTCTAGAACTTAAAACTCTGTACCGCTAGAGAAAGCGAAAAGCAGAACTTTACCAATGTCAAATGATGAAACCTCAAAGCATCTAAAACCTTGAAAGACGCTTTACGATAATTAAGCTAGTACCAGCACAGTACACTATGTTCTGATACAAAATGATCTAAATAATGTCCATAGCATCAAGCAGTTGGGGCATCTTAGTTAGCAATTCACTTGGATGTATAATTCAACAGCAGCGATTAGTGAAAACCTTACAGAAGGGGGCGAGGGGGGCTGGGTCATGTACACAAGAACGCCAGACATCTCTCCTACCACAAAGAAAAATACGGCACAAATTGACACCGCCTCAGTGAGAGAGCGTTCATGTTTAATGTCAGGCCGCGGCGAAGATGCCCAGATTCTGGAGGGCCAAAAACAGCGGCGAGCGCCTCAGAGGAAATAGTTTGAGACATCTGGAAAAAACTCCAAAGGGAGCAGCATGACATAAAACAAGCTGGAATGGGTGCACACCATCGAGCCAAGCGAAAACATTCAAATGAAGAGAGACTGTTGGGTGGAGGGCCAGTATACTGCCTAGCTGCCTGCCAGGCACAGGGAGGGAGAGAGGGAGGGTGAGAGATAGCGATTGAGAGAAGCCCACCCCATGCAGTAGTCTTTAGAGTGCAAGTCCATAATGCATGAATGAGGGTCAAACATGTGGCTACGGGGAATATACAGACAAACCAAGATGTGAAGTTGGCGCAAAGAAAGCATTCCAAATTAGTCACCACAAAGGCCTTAAAAAGGAGTTCAAATCATAATTGATTACACAACAAATTAAAACCACAAAAGGCCCCAAACGAAACCCGGCCTGACTAAAAGACGAGCGGTAAACGGCTCTTCAGTCAGTAGCGTACACAGAACTGTTATCACAGCTTCATTTCAGTGCCAGAGAACATGTGCCAAGAATGCTCTGCTCTAGAATCCCCTGAGCTAGGTTCTCTTCCAGTGGAGCTTTATTCTTCTAGTGTTCATAGGGGCTGTTTAGTAGCTAATTTCACAGGCAAACAGATTATGGTAATCCATGTAAACATTAAAACACAACAGCTTGCTGTTATACGCCGGGAAATAAATACTCGAGTGTGAACATATTGATTTAGAAAACACAAGTCGAAGAATAACCAACACAAAAGCTGTAATGAGACTTATTGAACTGTTGCTGCTATTTTTCTTTGCCAATTAAGACATGGAAGAAAAACATGACGCCTGTGGAATACATCATTGGTGAATATTTAACTTGTATCATACCTTTTATTTATAGGGAACTCTATAACTTGTTAGCCTTAGCTCTACTGTCAATCTGCTGCATATTTCAAATAGCTTAACCTTGGTGAAGACAAACAATCTCAAATTCCCCAATTCATTTAAAACAAATTTACAGTGAGCTCCAAAAGTATTTTGTTGTTTTGGCTCTGTACTCCAGCACTTTGGATTTTAAATTATACAATGACTACGAGGTTAAAGTGCAGACTGTCAACTTTCATTTGAGGGTATCATTCTGGACTATCTGTAATCATGGTAGCCTCCACACTAATGAAGACGTGTTTAGAAACATCATAGTCTTATTTAAAATAAAAGTGACTCCAAAATGACAAAATACATTATTTACCATTCATTTCTATTGGGCACAAAACAATCTGAAACACAACCAAAAACAAACAGCAAATGCATCCAGCAAGTCTGTAGGAGTCACAAACTTGATGTAAATCATTGCATGCTATGAATATGGGACCAAATAATAAACTTTTGACTACTTTAATACACATAGCTGAATTTTGTCCCAATACTTTTGGCCCCCTGTACAAAAGTGCTGTAATTTCTAAACGGTTCACCCAATATGGACGAAAATACCCTCAAATTAAAGCTGGCAGTCTGTACTTTAACCTCTTGGAGCTAGGGGGCACTATTTCTATGTTTGGAAAAATAACATTCCCAAAGTAAACGGCCTATTTCTCAGGACCAGATGCTAGAACATGCATATAATTGACAGATTAGAATAGAAAACCCTCTAAAGTTTCCAAACCTGTCAAAATATTGTCTGTGTGTATAACAGAACTGATATTGCAGGCGAAACCCTGCGGAAAATCCAATCAGGAAGTGCCTCTTATTTTGAAACCCTTCTGTTCTTATGCATGCCTATCCTCCATTTAAAGGGACATTAACCAGATTCCTTTTTCTCTGGCTTCCCTACGGTGTCAACAGTCTTTAGACATAGTTTCTGGCTTTTATTTTGAAAAATGAGCGTGAAAGATCACATTGCGTAAGTGGATAGGTGGGGGCTCTCAGTGAGTTTTTGCGCTACAGAGTAAAGCCGCCATTGTTCCTCCCGCTGTTATTGAAAAACCTACACACTCGGTTGATATATTATCGAATATATATTTTAAAAACTACCAGAGGAATGATTCTAAAAAATGTTTGACATATTTCTGTGGCCATTATGAAGACTATTTGGAATTTCCGTCTGCGTTGTCGTGACCGCTCTTTCCTGTGGATTTCTGAACATAACGCGACAAATAAACGGCGGTATTTTGGGTATAAAAATAATCTTTATGGAACAAAAGGAACATTTGTTGTGTAACTGGGAGTCTCGTGAGTGAAAACATCCGAATATCAAAGGTAAACGGTTCATTTGATTGCTTTTCAGATTTTCGTGACCAAGCTTCCTGATGCTAAGTGTACATAATGCTATGCTAGGCTATCAATAAACTTACAGCGAAAGCAATCCAAGCGTTTGTGTAAAGCATAATTTCAAAATCTGAGACGGCAGGTGGATTAACAAAAGGCTAAGCTGTGTTTTGCAATATTGCACTTGTGATTTCATGAATATGAATATTTTGTAGTAATATTATTTGACTGTTGCGCTATGCTATTCAACGGTTGCTGACGAAAATGATCCTGTGAAAGGGATGGGTAGCGCCAAGAAGTTAACCCCAGTCATTATATCATTTGAAATCCAAAGTGCTGGAGTACAGAGCCAACATAATAAAAAAATGTGTCACTGTCCCAATACTTTTAGAGCACACTGTATCACATATTTCACACTTATCATCTATTATTTTTTCTCCCTCTTCCTCTATAAGACAAAGTAAAAGACAAAGCGAGAGGAGTCAGAGATGAGGTGATGATAAGCAGGGAGCAGCAGGCAGGTTAGATAATGGATAGCAGATAACAGATAGCAGACAGCTGTTACAAGGTAAAAAGAGGATGCGTGTGACTCCCAGACAGTCAGAGCCAATGTTAATGAGGAGCCACAGTAAGGCTGGAGACTGGAGGACCGACATAGGCCCATGCAGAGGGAGGGAGGGTGGTATGGAAGGAGGGATGACACTTAGTAGGCACCCTGGGCGGCTCATCCTCATTAGAAGGTCACACCTTACTGACCATTAGTCATTCAGAACACCAATTCATTACTGCACTCACCTCCGCACAACACCTGAGAAAATGATGGCTCCCCCTGAATTCTAAAATACATCCTTTCGGTTGTTGTTGAGGAAAATAAAGCCATACGAAGCAGGTCTTGACCAAATGAAAGTACACTTTCATCATTAAAATAAGAGAACCGAGAGAATCTGTCAATTTTCGGCCGTCTTTTCTGTCCTCTCGACAAATGGAATGTTAATGGTGGAAGACCTGCACTAAAGGTGTTGATGAAGTGCTAGCGGAAAGTCAAGCCAAGCAGATGAGGGATGTGTGTTCATTGTGTGATTATTAGTCTGTGAGTGACTCTAATGACCTTAAGTTGGAGCACAGTACTTACCTCCTAGTGAGAGAGTGTGTTCTATATAAGACAGAGTGTGTGTGTACAGTAGGCGCCCAGCACTTATAACTCACCCTCTGGTAACGTCCCAGGCTTGTGAGATCCGGTGGAGCTTCCCTTACTCCGTCTGCTGCTGTCGCTGTTGACCGACAGGCTGGAACGAAGCTGGCTCTGCATCTTCTGGGAGACGCCGGGCGATGGGTGCTGCTTCCTGTGCTGCTCCGCCCCACAGGAACATTGCCGGCGGATTCCATTGCCGTTACTCAGGCCGGTGGAGGATTGGTGGCCATTTTGACTTCTGTCAGAAGCAGCATCTTCTCCCTCGCCGGGCTCTCCCTGCGCAGAGGCGGTTGGCTGGGGCAGCGGCTGAGGTTGAGCTGGATGGGGAAAGTTATTTAAAATGTCACACTCCTCTCTTTTCAGTTAGAGAGCACTTATTGTGCTTTCAGCATGTTTGACTGAGAACATGCCATTTATTCTCTACTAAGGTTTTACAGCTAGATTCTGAGTATGAGAAGGATGTTTAGAACGTTCAAGGTACTGACTGTCTTTGTTATGTTGGGTGCTCATGACAAGTATCAAATAAGTCACTTAAGAACCATTTTTTTGTAACCCTCAAGATTTCTTGTTTTGATACCATCAGAACGGATACCGGAATCCCGAGGGTAAACCTTCAGTAACTGTCCTTTTTTTGTACTGCCATCATGGAACCTTAACAAATAAAGGAGAACTGAAGAAGAGGATTTACAACCCTAACACACCCAAATGATCACACAGTACAGTATCCCTGTAGGTGAACAGTGAGTGAACAAGCATTTTCTTGGAGAAGCACCCAGGTGAGTTAAGAGAAAGACTGATCCTGCATTCCTGCCCCTGCTACAGTAGAGTAGTGATTTCCCTTCCCCTTTCTCAAAGCTCTGGCTCTTTACATTCTTACAGTCGCTCCACGTGTGACAGGCAGCAGCCAGCCATGAAGAGTCAACCACCGAATGTCGGGCCATCTGATAAAATAAAGGGAGCGGTGACATTTCCAGGGGAAGAAGGAGAAGAGACTCCTGCACATCCAGCTCTACGGGGAGATAACTCCTGCATTACCTTCCATCTGCATCAGAAAGGAGAGAGAAGTAGCAGCACGGTGACTTATTGATCTCTGTTGAATTATTCATCTCTTTTTTTATTTTTCACTAACTCTGCATTTTAGGGTGCGAGTGCTGCACAAGCGGCGGCCCGTACGGCAATACGACACTCACAGGGGAACTTTGTTGGTGACAGCCACACGATGTAGTGTTGATTTGTAGAGTGCTACTACTGTACCTGAACTTCTCCAAGTCAAAGTGGATGCGTCAAACAGCGATCTGCATACGCCTGTTCTTTCGTTCTTTCTTTCTTTCCTGTCTGCTCACCAACTAGTGCAATTATTGTTAACAAGAGAAAGGAAAATCGAGTTCTAGCCCACCTCTTTTTTACAACACACTCAGCACCCAGGGAGACCTCTGACGAGAATGTAGATGTAAAACAATGCAATTAAAAACAGACACTGCTTTGTCTCCTCGTACAGCGGTCCGCACGCCGCCTCTATAAACAAATATAGACTTTTGGGATCAGATTTCTATGCAATTTGAATTAGACAACTGGTTGGCACAAAGGAGAATTCATTATGCTCCGATTTAAACCCAGGTTGATGGATTTGACAGCTTTTTACGTGACATTGTTAGTAAACTACGGATGGCTAACAAGAAGATTCAACAATTGCTTGTTTTCTTTCGCAAATATCCACATGTAACTTGTGAGATATCAACTTTGTTCTTATATAGTGAACATCAACAATCTATTCTGTAATAAGACACATTTTAACAGTGGAATTCAGAATCAGCAACGAACAAACCATACTATAACTAGTACAAAAGTTATCTTAAGCTGGCCTCCCAAGTGGCACAGTCTAAGGCACTGCCCCGCGTGACGACAGCCTCGGGTTCGATCCCAGGCTGTGTCACAGCCAGCCGTGACCGGGAGACCCATGAGGCAGCGCACATTTGGCCCAGCTTCGTCCGGTTTAGGGGAGGGTTTGGCCAGCCGGGATATCCCTGTCTCATTGTGCTCTAGCAACACCTTGTGGCGTGCCGGGGGCCTGTAAGCTGACCTCGGTCGTCAGTTGGACGGTGTTTCCTCCGACACATTGGTGCGGATGGCTTCCGGGTTAAGCGAGCAGTGTGTCAAGAAGCAGTGGGGCTTGGCAGGGTCATGTTTCGGAGGACTCATGGCTCTCGACCTTCGCATCTCCCAAGTCCGTAGGGGAGTTGCAGCAAAGAGACAAGACTAACTAACAATTGGATAACACAAAATTGGAGGGTAAAAGTTTTTTTTTTATCATTAAAAAATACATAATAAGTTCTCTTTAAGGTCAATACCCTTTACTGATGTAGCCTACTGGGTAGGTACAAACACAGTATGTAGGCAGGACTATGTGATGCCACACTCTGGTCTAAAAGACGACACTTGCCTATGAAATAAATTACCCATAGCAGCTTGTGTAATAAAGCAGTCTCTTTTCTCATACAGAGGTCATGGAGGCATCCACAAACGACCAACCCACAGTCTGTCTATTCTCTGCCTCAGCCAGCATAATTACCTTTCCCTTTGAAGAAAGTCAAGCTTTCAATTTACAAAGTATAAATAGTTATTAGGAAACCACCGCATAAAAAAGCAGCGGTTCGGGTTTCCGACACACTAGAAAGCCTAGAAAGTGGTTCAAGTGCGAGCCTACGAAGACATTTCCAAGGACAGGTTCCCAGTCTCTCGTGGAGACCAAGTTTTATTTTTATCCAGTGAAAGCAATGGGAGACAAAGATGAATGGACAGGAACAGGGTAATATTCATAATCATTGATCACGGTAATGATGATCCTGCATGATGAACCATGTAACCACACTGAACCAAGCCAGCTGGTAGAATGTACTGTAGAACTACTTCTGGTAATAATAGAGAAATAGAACTAGCAGCAATAGATAATAACAGTTAAACATCAACTTGGATAAGAACGGTATACTCTATAGACTGAGTATACAATATAAATACCTATGTAATATAAATGCACTGCAAAGTCAGTGTTCCTATCCGGAAAAGGAAACATATCCCCCATAAAAAAAAGGAACAACTCCCGCTAGTTGAAATAATCATAAGCGATTAAAATTGAACAGTTGTGTGGTTTACCACAAAAACTTGTTCGGAGCTGGTGGACATACACAACCTGACAGATCGCATTAAAACACCATGTTTAGGAAAGGGGGGAACACTTCCAATTGGACTTCTAACCACCCTATTTCTAACACATCAACAACTGTTGAGAGTGTACATCTGTAGTTGAATAATACATGGAGTAGTCCTCTACACAGGCTGTCAAACATATCAGATGGAACTGGGGGGTGAGTGGTTCTTGACTGTCTAAGCAGCATCCCAATTTGGTCCCTTGTATCTGACAGGCTCAAATATCTCGGGAGCATTTTTAAAAAGGCCAGTGTTTGATGGATTCATGAAGAACACACAAATATAATTGCCATTTGTCACCAAGTCTTCAGTGAGTAGTACGCGACGCCATGGGGACCGCAGCGCCATTGCGCCTAGAGAGCGCTACGGTCTGTGTGCGGGATCACTCTGTATGTAAAACTGTGTATAAACACCTACTTTTTTTTTTGTGGCAAAAAAAAGAGGTCCTATAGGAAGAATTCAAAATTGCACCCAGAAGACACAAGGAACATATCACACGGACCCAACAGGAAGACAGAGGAATATGTATGAACATCAACTCAAATGTGCTGCATAAACAAGAATTCTAAAATAGTTCAGGTACCGGAAATATAACTAAGAGGTCAAAACAGGGCAGCTTGGAAATTCTAATTTGCACATCACTACACTATAAGTCATAGGTAAGGCAGGAGCTGGATAGGAGTGCAAAAACTAGAGAGGTGTTTCTATGGCTCAATCCTTTTTAATATTAATGGGGGGGAGAGAGAGCAAGTTCTGTTTGCAGAGACCTATTAGGATGCCTATCATAAGTAACATACAGTTAGTTATTCAAATGTCACATGTCAGCAGGCTAAACAGATCCATCCAGCCCCATCTCCTAATAGCTAGCTAGCTACACCATGCTTGTGGTTAGTGAGTCAAAATGCACTGTGGAAAGTGGAATACTCACAGGAAAAATAATACAAATATGATAAACAAGATGTAAACTAATCCAATTCAAAAACACGAAAGACATTTAAAATGGTAATTCTTCCAGTAATGCGTTTGTTTATCTTTGTACTCTTTACATATTATAAACATGTCTCCTGTACATGTTCTGGCCTTATACCTGGTTGATCGAAATGCTAATTTGTGAATGTGCCAATGACCTAGCAGCGGTCTCATCATCCCCTAAACAGCCTGGGGTGGCGTTTCCCCTCCTAACAAACACCCCTGTAATGTCTGACTAGCTGGGCTGCTCAATCCAAAGGGATATATTTTCTCATTTGAAATTATACATCTCCCATTCCCATATTTATAGACGCAAAACCAGGGGAATTATATGTAGAGAAGGGGGGCAGCACCATGAACGTTATTACAAAGGCACCGCTTAAAATTTTCCTTCGGCATATCAAAGCTCATTTACAGTTTGACCTTCCAACTCTGTGACAAGGACTTCCTTTATTGTGTCGAAGGACAGGTTGCTGGAAGGGACAAGCAATGGCAGAATCATCATGAATTGTCCTTTCGACCACCCCAACTCAACACAACCCAGGCTGTGATCAATGTACTTGTGAGTATCTGGTGTAAAATAAAAAGCATTTTAATTGCATTGAAATTGATGAAATAAAACAAAACCTAGTGTGAAAATGTTGGGAGTGTTAGGTTGCTGTAGCTTAGAATAGCCTGGATAAGCTAGTCCAACTATCCTAGTCAAACTGTAATTAATGGAGACTGACTAGCATTCACCAAAAAATGTAGTATAGCAGGAAGACATTCAGGCTGTGATCGGCTTGTGTAAACGTATCCGTAGTCGTCACAGCACAAAGCTTGTAGACTGGATGTGTCTTTTTGAGTGTATTTGTATCAGGGACTTCATTGGTTGATTATAATATAATATTTATAAAACAAAAAAACTAAATGAGAAACAATGATAATACTTTTTAACTAAGAAGTAATTAGGGGAAATGTATCTTGCTTCAACAGAATAAAACAATCAGGATAACTCTGTGGTGGTTGTCGTGGTAATGTCAGATCACTCCTATACAAAAAAAAAAAATAACCTTCCAACTGATCACAGCTCTATTCATCTTAGCCTAGTGGCGATGGGCCATCTGTGCCTGTTGAGGGAACTAAATTACCTTCTCTGATAGGATACTCTATCAGCAGGATGTGACATGTGATGTGACAGAAGTATTAACTCTATTAGCCCCCCTATCCTTTATTCTGATGGTATTGTATAATATAGAATCTAATTCCTGGAGAAACACCCATATCTACACTCATGTCTTATTTTCCTGCCGTTTTGAATGAGGAATAAGTCACTATTACTCAGCTCTTTTTCACCGTGGCACACTTAATTCTCTGTGACAAATTATCATTCAAATTTAGGTCTTCAAATGTAACCTGCTGTCGTGATCTGACACTTGGGTGTTTTAATATTCTGAGCCATCCTCTCTTTCCCTTGTTTCCAGTCTCTTTCCTTCCACATTTTAGACTGCCTCGCTCTCACGCTCTTGATAACAATGACAAGAAAGCAGGGCGTCTGGGATTTACTAATTTCAAATTTGGTAATTTCGCCGCTGATTGAGGGGTAAAAAAAATAACCCCTTCGGACCTTGTTCTGCTTAATTACATTTTACAGTGGAGAAGGCAACTTGAAAGACGAGAGCTTGATTCGACGACCTGAACCTTTCAGGCGCTCTTGGGGAAGGTGGAGCCGATCATCAATTATCCTTCGATTTCAAAACGGAACATTTGGTGAGATGAATGTCTGGCTGCTATCTAAATCATTAAAAAACACAGAATGAGCTGCCTTTTTCTCTTAAATTAATCACATTCAGAGGAAAATCATTCACATTGTGCAAATGCCAAAAGCATTGAAGTTCTTCTCTTTCCCCCTCTTGTGTTGTGTAGAATTGTGTGCTGCTAATTTGAGTGGTGCTAATGTAGCATAACAGAACAGATCAAGGGCATCCACCACAGCCTTAAAACCTGAGTGCAGCAGAATGACACTTTTCTCCCTCCTTTTCATCTAAGATAGAAAAAAGACCTGCGCTGTGATTCTGTCTTGAGCTTTATCAAATCCCCATTTTTTTCCCCAATCTGTTTCCATCTGAGAGCAAAAGAGGAATGTAGTAAAATCAAATGTAAAAATGTCTTCACAAGTTTGAGAAAGTGCACATCTTGCACAGATTTAGGCTTTACACAGGCAGCTACCACATTTTCTAGAAAGAACAATGATGACGTGACTCAGAGCAGGCCTAGGGGAGCTACCAGACTCTATACTCGCAGAATGCTCCACCCTCTCTCTGACGACTCAAAACCAAAACTAAGCAACAGAGAAGCTGAGTGAAGGGGAGGGGGGGGGGGTAAGAAGGGGGAGTATTTTCAATTTCAGTTGAAATCGATGACTCACAGATTCCACCAATTTCAAAATCTCTTTGCTGAAGTTAGCCACAAGTTCCACAGGAAACTGACTTGTTTGAAATTCAAAACAGGGCACAATGCATCTGGAGGGAGGTCATTACTGTACTAACAGCACCTGAGGAGGACAAATCATTTCCAAATTAACACACAGCAACAACAAAAAACGACAAAAGAAACTAGGCAAAACTGAGCCGTCCAAAACAGCCAGCAAGTATAGGGTCTGTATGGGGCAGTCAGTCTATAAAAAAATATCTATAGACATGGTTCCTTTATTTGCTCAGTATCAATCTGAGCATTAACCAGAGCTAATGGGACAGCTGTGGGTCAATGGTCTTTGTCTTCATAGGTGCCAATCAGGGCCTTAAGCTGTGTGATCAGACTAGGGGACAGAGGTGCTAGTCTGCCTCTGAGTGGGTTTTTAACGGAGACGGCCGTATTGATTTCAGCTCTAGCCGGAGAGCGCCGTCTGCACTGTCTGAATGGAGCCAGCCCAGCCAGGTCCCCAGTCACAGTCCAGTGATCAGAGCCCTGACAGAATGACCTACCAGAGAGGTGGTGAACCTGCAAACACCGTGGGGGCAACATCACTCGAGATCTCTGTAATAGAAAAGGGTTTTAACCTTAATGTCGGAGCCAAAACCCTGTTAGAGGCCAAGTAATCCCCCCTGCACCGCTCTCATTTGAAGTGGGCCCCTATGTGTGTGTGTGTGTGTGTGTGTGTGTGTGTGTGTGTGTGTGAGAGAGAGAGCTTTCCCTCTCTCTGCTCCAAGGCACTACCCCTGTGCTGTGTTGTGGGGTTGGTTTGGGAGCCAACAGAGTGGAGCTGCACTAGGGCATTACTGTTCAGGGAATGCAGCAGAGCCTTTGTAGTAGAGTTGATACAATGGAGCTCTGTGCACACCTGCTCTGACTGCTCCAAGAAGACAGGTAAACTAGGGAATGCGATCTAGGCCTGTATGTTTTACTATTATTAGAAAAACTGACAATAATTTGAATTTGTTTGAGTCCTCAAATCCTCCCTCCAACAGCGCAAAACAATCAATCTTTGGTTCTCCATAGCCAAAAACCTTGTGTGTTTGAATTATGACAGTGATATCTGATATCCATATATTAGAAATATTTGTGTATGAGATTTCAGTACATAAATGGAGGTGTGCAAACACTGCCTTCGGAAAGTATTCAGACCCCTTGACTTTTTCCACTTTGTTACATTACAGCCTTAATCTAAAATGGATTAAATAAAAATACTCAGCAATCTACACACAATACCCCACGACGACAAAGCGAAAAGAGGTTGGTAGAATATTTTGATAATTTATTACAAATAAAAACAGAAATAGCTTATTTACATAAGTATTCAGACCCTGTGCTATGAGACTCGAAATTGAGCTCAGGTGGATCCTGTTTACATTGATCATCCTTGAGATGTGTCTACAACTTGGGAGTCCACCTGTGGTAAATTCAAATGATCGGACAAGATTTGGAAAGGCAAACACACACCTGTTGATATAAAAGGTCCCACAGTTGACAGTGCATGTCTTTCGGAGCAAAGTACAGAGAGATCCTTGATGAAAACCTGCTCCAGAGTGCTCAGGACCTCAAGACTGGGACAAATGTTCACCTTCCAACAGGAAAACGACCCTTAGCACACAGCCAAGACAACGCAAGTGGCTTCGGGACAAGTCTCTGAATGTCCTTGAGTGGCCCAGACAGAGCCCGGACTTGAACCTGATCTAACATCTCTGGAGAGACCAGAAAATATCTGTTCAGCAACGCTCCCCATCTAGCCTGATAGCTTGAGAGGATCTGCAGAGAAGAACGGGAGAAACTCCCCAAATACAGGTGTGCCAAGCTTGTAGCGTCATACCCAAGAAGACTCGAGGCTGTAATCGCTGCCAAAGGTGCTTCAACAAAGTACTGAGTAAAGGGTCTGAATACTTATGTAAATGTGATATATTTTTTTCATTTTATTATTAGCAAAAATTTCTAGAAACTTGTTTTTGCTTTGTCATTATGGGGTATTGTGTGTAGATTGATGAGGGGGAAAAAAACATTGTACGCATTTTAGAATAAGGCTGTAACAAAATGTGGAAAAAGTCAAGGGGTCTGAATACTTCTGAAGGCACTGTATCTAATCTCTTTTTTTTGTTTAAAACATCCACAATGAATAGGCTTCAACACTTCTGGAAATGCTAATTGGAATGCTTGAAATTTCCCAGATGAAATCCATCTACAGCAAGACAATGAGGAAATAATTACCACAGAGGTAGAATTACAATGGCCATTTTAATCAACCCCTGTGCTACCATTTCACCCTATTTATACTGTTTTTGATTCCATGACCCACTGGTAAGTAATCACTTGAAAATTACACCTCTGTTTTTAAATGGGCTCTTGCTTTAGACATTTTTTCAGTATAGACGGGGGTCTACTGGATTACAATAAAGATTTAGCTCTTGGATAACAACAACCACCATGCTTGTTCTTTTTGGCAGAAATACTAGCACAAAAAAAAGACATATATAAAATAAATAAAAGGTTTCTGAAGTTCACAGGACCTTACCCTGTATACTAACTAGGATGTCACATTTTGCATTTGGGTCTAACTGATCTTTACACAACACTATTCAAAACAATGACGATGTACCACTATTCTGCATTCATTTCATAGATGCTATATTGAGGCATCAATAAGCAAGAAGAAAGCTCTTCTGCAACATCCACCAGCGGAGCAATAATTCATCGACATACATCTACCATTGGAAGTGTCAAATATTAAAATTCCTAAAGGTCATTTCTACACCCGGGTAATAACCTTGAAGCTTCCCGAGTAAAAGCACAATCAGGGATTCACACAAAGGCCACACTAATGTCTTTCTTTTCAAGGCGACAGCCATGTCATTTGACCTCACGTCTCTTTATCCACGGAGAGAGCACTTCCAACTATTTGACAATCACAGTGAATAATGTGGCGATTAAACACCTAAAACTGGCGTTAGATCATGGCAATTTATTTAAGGCCCGGACCTGCAGAGCCAAAGCCGCCTGGAGAAGATATCAGCTGAGTGTATTCCCTTTAGGGGCCGAGCCACACAAGACCCTGCTAGCTGCCACATACTGGGGCCTTATAGTTGAAGGGCTCTAACAAGAAACAGTGACCTAAAGATACATGCCCTTTACACTTTGCATATTAAAAAATGTCAAATAACTTGAGCTAAATAAAAAAGTTTAACTGTTAAAGAGTAACTAATTAAATAACTTTTTTTCAGCGAAAACCAGATGTTTTCGGCTAAGTTGTAGTGAAACTCGTCAATTCCGGTATTCATTTTAACAGTTTATTGCAAAAGTGATATTTTGGTCTTTTAGTAGAAAATCTAGCTCTTTTTGCCCTTAGAGGATTAACTCTACCTTGAGAAGGTTCCTCTATGTCATCTCAATGGACGGGTTCAGTATGAAATACACTCCCTTCTTGATGTGCTGAGTGGTACCACCTCAAGGCTTCCCAATCTCTATAACTGGAACAGTCTGCTTAAACAGCTCACAGTTAGTTCACTGGTTGTGAGTTCTAATCCCACAAAGAGCAGATATTTTTCCTGTGCCCATCCACTTTTAATTCTGAAAAGTGAAACCATACCTGTGAGGGGTCGCCCTGATTGTAGTTGTAGATTTTCATACAGTACCCAAGAACGATCTGAGAGTTAATTTGACCATTGGAAAAAGAGCTACTTCAATATTGCAAATTTAATTGAGACCCTAATTTTCATTTTGAAGGTGAGAATTGTATTATTCCTAAAGCAAGAACGCAATAAATGTGAGTCCACATTTCATAGGGTTTTTTTTGTGCCCCATGGGGGATTTGAACTTACACCGCAGATGGCAATAGATAAAGAACTCAGCACCTTACCACTGTGCGCCAACTGTCTAGAGCCTAATATACTCGCAATGCACATAATTATATTATCAGTTTGCCAGTGGACTTCTGGTAAGTATGTTTTAGTGAGAAACTAAGTTTACCCACCCACAAAATTAATATTTAGGAGCATTCCCCCCCAACCACAACTTCTCACCTGAATGCATTCTTTTGGGGGGGAAGGGTTTGGGCAAAGGTTGAAATTAGGGTTGAAGTTACCCTTTAAGACAAAGACAACATGTTCAAGTAACAAGCGCCAGCTTTTTTGTTTGATTCATGCTAATAAAAACAACAGCCCAAGACAAATCACATGCAGCCTAGGGCACCCAACAAGTTGGAAATCGGACAGAGGGATGAAAGAAAAAAAGGAAGAAATTGGCACTGTGTGGTCAGTCAGATGATTTCCTGTTTCAGTAAGTCAGGGCTTCATTAGAATCAACCAGACCAGTTTAGTGTTCATCAGCTCCTCGCTCTGGATATCCAACATTGCATTCTGTAAGCTAACTGTATATTCAAAATATTTTTATTTCCATTCAATTTGCTAAACAGAACCTCTATACACAGATTAGGTTATCATCATTATTTGAAGTGACTAAAACATGTTCCTGTACCATTCCCTCAAAAGGAGATTTGTCGTCTCCATCACTCTCATATTCCCCAAACACTCAGTCTGTGGGAGGTGACTACAACTACTACATTAAAACTGTTATTTTTAGATGAAAGTGATGCATTTTACTTGCCAGAAGTGCATTACATACATTACATTACCAGGTAGGGCAGTTGAGAACAAGTTCTCATTTACAACTGCGCCCTGGCCAAGATAAAGCAAAGCAGTGCGAACAAAAACAACACCGAGTTACACATAGGATAAACAAAAGTAGTCAATAACACAATATAAAAATCTATATAGTGTGTGCAAATGGACTAAGGAGGTGAGGCAATAAATAGGCCATAGTAGCGAAGTAATTACAATTTAGCAAATGAACACTGGAGTAATAGATGTGCGAGTAGAAATACTGGTGTGCAAAAGAGCAAAAAAAGTCAATAAAAACAACATGGGGATGAGGTAGGTAGTTTGGTGGGCTATTTACAGATGGACTATGTACAGCTGCAGCGATCGGTAAGCTGCTCAGATAGCTGATGTTTAAAGTTAGTGAGGGAGATGTAAGTCTCTAACTTCAGCGATTTTTGCAAATGGTTCCAGTCATTGGCAGCAGAGAACTGGAAGGAAAGGTGGCCAAAGGTGGTGTTGGCTTTGGAGATGACCAGTGAGATATACCTGCTGGATTGCGTGTTACGGGTGGTTGTTATGGTGACCAGCGAGCTGAGATAAGGCAGAGCTTTACCTTGCAAAGACAGATGACCTGGAGCAGGTGGGTCTGACGACGAATATGTAGAGGGGGTCAGCCGACGAGAGCATGCAGGTCGCAGTGGTGGGTGGTACCTGGGGCTTTGGTGACAAAACGGATGGCACTGTGATAGACTGCATCCAATTTGTTGAGTAGAGTGTTGGAGGCTATTTTGTAAATTACATAAATGAGGTCGAGGATCGGTAGGATGGTCAGTTTTACGAGGGTATGTTTGGCAGCATGAGTGAAGGAGGCTTTGTTGTGAAATAGGAAGCCAATTCTAGATTTAATTTTCGATTGGAGATGCTTAATAGGAATCTGAAAGGAGAGTTTACAGTCTAGCCAGACACCTAGGTATATGCAATTGTCCACATATTCTAAGTCAGAACCATCCAGAATAGTGATGCTAGTCAGGCGGGCGGGTGCGGGCAGCAATCGGTTGAAGAGCATGCATTTAGTTTCACTAGTGTTTAAGAGCAGTTGGAGGCCACGGAAGGAGTGCTGTATGGCATTGAAGCTCGTTTGGAAGTTTGTTAACGTTTTTGGGATAGGGGGCAGCATTCGGAATTTTGGATGAAAAGAGTGCCCAAAGCTAGGGTATGAATATAATTATAGATATATTGGAATAGAAAACTCTAAAGTCTCCAAAACCGTTACAATAATATCTGAGTATAACAGAATTTAAATGGCAGGTGAAAACCTGTGGAAAATCCATCCAAGAAGTGCTATTATTTTGAAATGGGTGTTTCTCCATTGAAAGCTTAACCACCATTTAAAGGGATAGGACCCTGTTTCTGTTCCCCATGGCTTCCACTAGCTGTGAACAGTCTTTAGACATTGTTTCAGGCCTTTATTCTGTAAAATGAGGGAGAATGAGCAGTTTCAATGAGAGGCCAGTGGAATTTCCCCAACCTGTTTGGTGCGCAATCCCAAGAGCATGCCTTTCTTGTTTTTCTTTAATTAATATTGATGACGCTATTGTCCGGTTGAAATATTATTGATTATGTAGGCTAAAAACAACCTGAGGATTGATTATAAACATTGTTTGACATGTTTCTACAAACTTTACGGATACAATTTGGAATTTGTCTGCCTCGTGACCGCATTTGAGCCATTGGATTACTGAACAAAATGTGACAACAAATGCAGGTTTTTGGATATAAAGAGGGAATTTATCAAACAAAACAACCATTTATTGTGTAACTGGGAGTCTTGTGAGTGCAACCATACGAATATCATCAAATGTAAGTGATTCATTTTATTGCCATTTCTGACTTTTATGACTAAATCTACTTGGCTGCTAACTGTTTGTAATGTTTTGTGTGCTGAGCGCTGTCCTTAGATAACCGCATGGTTTGCTTTCACCGTAAAGCCTTTTTCAAATCTGACACGGCGGCTGGATTAACAAGTTAAGCTTTATTTTATATATTGCACTTGTGATTTCATGAAAGTTAAATATTTATAGTAAATTCATTTGAATTTGTCGCTCTGCAATTTCACTGGAAGTTGTCGAGGTGGGACGCTAGCGAGCCAGATGTATACAGAATGGTGTCGTCTGCGTAGAGGTGGATCAAGGAATCACCCGCAGCAAGAGCGACATCATTGATATATACAGAGAAAAGAGTCGGCCCGAGAATTGAACCCTGTGGTACCCCCATAGAAACTGCCAGAGGCCCTCTGATTTGACACACTGAACTCTGTCTGAGAAGTAGTTGGTGAACCAGGCAAGGCAGTCTTTCGAGAAACCAAGGCTATTGAGTCTGCCGATAAGAATACGGTGATTGACAAGAGTAGAAAGCCTTGGCCAGGTCGTTGAAGACGGCTGCACGGTACTGTCTTTTATCGATGGCGGTTATGATACACTTAGTACCTTGAGCGTGGCTGAGGGGCACCCGTGACCAGCTCGGAAACCAGATTGCACAGCAGAAAAGGTAGGGTGGGATTCGATGGTCCGTGATCTGTTTGTTAAAAGACTTTAGAAAGGCAGGGCAGGATGGATATAGGTCTGTAACAGTTTGGGTTTAGAGTGTCTACCCCTTTGAAGAGGGGGATAACCAGTGCCGCAATCCAATCTTTAGGAATCTCAGACAATACGAAAGAGGTTGAACAGGCTAGTAATAGGGGTTGCGACAATGGTGGATAATTTTAGGAAGAGAGGGTCCAGATTGTCTAGCCCAGCTGATTTGTATGGATCCAGATTCTGCAACTCTTTCAGGACGTCAGTTGTCTGGATTTGGGTGAAGGAGAAGTAGGGGGGGCTTGGGCCAGTTGCTGCACGGGGTGGCAGAGCTGCTAGCCAGGGTTGGGGTAGCCAGGTGGAAAGTGTGGCCAACCATCATCCAAAATTCCATGACCATCACAACCCTACCTACACCAGCTAGCTACAGTAGCTACCTTGGTTTGACAAGTTCTTGCTTGGAAATCCTTTTTCGAAGCTGCTCTGGTAAACAAACCAATGGCAAGTCATTAGCCTAAGACCGAAAAGGCACCCAGGAAAAGTTGAACATTCTAGAAACAAAGAGCTACTGTGTCAGAATGTAAACAATCCTCTAACCACAACTGCATGGATGGAAGCAATCGGGTTGTTGTTGCTATTAGCATTGCCGGAAACCACGCTCTCCTTATGGAGTGGCAAACACAAGAGGGGTTTAGAGGAGTTGGATATGCTGCTTTTTCTGATTCTACTGCTGTACTATTCGGACCTGTAACGTGGATAATCAAGTCTGTTTCAAAACGGTAAATCTTGAGGTATTGAGATTTACCTTTGCCAAGAGGCTAAAGCAGTGTGATTTAAGTGTAAAATATTGCTTTGGCAAACTTCGCAGGTTAAATGACAAGCAGTAAGAGGCATTGTGAGTGGGTTAATAGTGACACTTGAAGACAAGAGATTGGTTGGTAGTGAAATGGCAGAACATTCTGGATAGAACAGAACAGGTTGTTTCTATTATCACAGTTCTAACTCAGTGGGACTCAGTGTTGTAAATAGGGTGTGACATGTACTTTCCATTCAAAAAAGAAAAGTGAGAACTTTCCAATCAATTTATTTTAGTTTCCCCTATTATTTCTGCTGAACAAAAGGGCACAAAGATGCATGAGGAAGCATTTACATTGCTTAACACTTTACACTCGTGGGAATTGAAATGTTTTGCAGAATAAATATGAAATGCATAACCATTGTAGCAGTTGAAAGGGAAGAGTTTGGCGATACTGGGACAATTACACTAAAGCTGAGGATACAACAGTTCACTATACATGTTGCCGTATTTGTTGATAACGAAATCTGAAAATACACTGGAGACATTCAGTAACATGATAAGACTATTCCTGGAAAATGTGGGGTCGGTGCGTCATAAGACAAACAAATGACAGGGGTTTGGTTGAGGACTAACTGGTGACCCCAAGTGGCCACACACACCTCTCCAAAGTGTGCACAATTCCTAAGCAATTTCAATGCACTTCTAATGATTCAAAGAACAGCCTTCAACTCTTCTTGTCGAGCACGGTGCTCAAGTTCAGAATGCCTGCCAGTCGAAAACCATACAGCGCTGTGAAGAACATAGCCAGAGCTCTGACGTCATGTATAGCATGTTACTGTACAGCCACTATGTTCCAATTTAGATGCTTATTAGTGACATTTTCAACCCATATACTGGTATGAGTGTAAAGGGTTAAGAAACAACCAAGTGTGTATCACCTTAACTGCAAAATAACCACAGATTGCTTTGCTGTTGCTATGGCCCCTTCTCTCCTTTCATTAGTAACTGAATATTTCAACTAGGTCGCATATTTACATTTTAGTCACTTAGTACAGGGTTTCCCAAACTCGGTCCTGGGGGCCCCCCTGGGTGCACATTTAGGTTTTTCCCTAGCACTACACAGTTGATTCAAATGACCAACTCATCATCAAGCTTGGATTATTTGAATCAGGGCCCCCACCAGAGAGTTTGGGAAACCCTGATTTAGCACACACTCTTATCCAGAGCGACTTACAGTTAGTGCACTCATCTTAAGATAGTTAGGTGGAACAACCACATCAGTCAATAGTATATATTTTTTCCACAAAGTAGCTATCAGCAAAGTCAGCGCTAGTAAGGGAGATTTCCTTTCACAAATAAAGAGAACTAAGCATGTTATCTGCTTCACTCTAAATATGGCTACAGTGCAAACACACTAAAACACTATACGTGCCTTCTAAAATGATTTAAGTGCACTGAAAGGTGAAACAAGTGGGCCTAGACAGTCAAAGCCAAACCACAAGAGGATTTCCTCACTCACACTACAGAAAGCTGAAGGGTTGGAAGAGCAACCAGGGGGAAACATGCCAACTATTCGTCATTATGGCAGAATGAGAGAACGTGCATGTTACTTCATCCCATGTTATTTATTTAGACTTCAATACCATCTTGCCATTTCTCTCTAAAACTGGGAGGGTGACTTTTCAGAGGGACCATCTGTCAACAGGCATACGTCACTCTGCCACAGGGCCTAGCAGTGACAAGTGTTGATTGATGTTGCCAGTTTATGACTAGTCCGAAGGTACTGACAGAACATGGTCATGACAAAAACATTACTCAGGTAAGATAGCTGGGCTTGGCTACTGCACAAGGCTATACATGTTTAGAGTACTTCTGTCACTATGTCATTGTTTCTGTCAATGTGTACAGTACTGTTAGTACTGTTAATTGTTAGGCATTGTGTTTTGTGTGGATCCCATTAAAGTAACAGATGAGGATCTGGGCAAACACGTAATAGCAGGATTTCCTGAGGTGCCCCGCATTGTAACACTTACTTCGAACAGGGTCACAATAGGTAGGGTTTTCCCCCGTCACGTGACTTTGTACTTCAATGGACGTGCCTCTGGGACACGGTGTTCTGGATGGGTTTGTAGTTTCAGATGATTCGTTACTGCCACAAGCATCTAGGATCAAAGCACACAACATAAGAAATTGAACAACTGTTTAGCCGAAAAAGAAGGGGGGGATGAAGAGCACGACAAACAGATTGTTTGCATGCCCTCCGTTGAACAACTCAACTGGTCAAAATAAAGACGCATTATGTACTTCTACTCAGAAACAGATGTAAAAGGTGAGGAGAAGGTCACCTTCGGTGGACGTAATACTAATTCCAGAGACAGAAGGACAAGCCAAGCCAAGCCAGGGCTGCCTTATTTTTGCCAGAGAAAACATTGTCCCTTTCCGTTCCTTTGTCGAAAGGTTACACAACAGAGTCGGGAGCAAGGCGGTTCAGGTAAAAGCCAATGCCAGATTTCTGGATCTAATTTTCTCTACTCCCGGCTGTGCACTACCTGCCAAGGTTGTTAGAGCCATAAAAACAGCATTCATCTACATTGAAAAACATATGTAGGTAAAAACCTGCTCCAATAACTATGCAAAAGGTCAGCCCGTCTCTCTGAGTGACGTTATTAGTACTGTGTGTTCCCTCATCAAATACTGTACATTAAATGATCATTGCAAGAGTGCCGTCTCCATTCCTGCTGTGTTTAGCCTATAGGCTACAACAACAAAAAACATCTACAATGCCTTTATGACATACAAAACGAAAGGAGAACCAAGGCACTCTTCATACAATTAATTAAAATGCCTTTATTTGTATGGCATACTCAATGGAAACAAAGTTTTACATTTCTCATGCGTTTAGGCTACATGGCTTTCGTCAGGGAATCTTTATGACATAGTTGAAAAAACAAATTCCCGGTTGCTTCAGACCAGATCCTGTTTTTTTTCTTCTTCATTTTATGTTTTGGTTGTAACCATAGCCCTTTTCATGTTGTTTTGTTCTGGAAATGAAGGTGATGAATGGCTCAGCACAACATGGCAAATGTTATTTTCCTTAGCCGGATGATGTATTTGTTGCAGGCCTGTAATGCTGTCGCTCTGTTTAGTAAGCAATGGAAGATAGATAAATGAGCCACAGTGGCTCTAGAGATACAGCCCAATCCTAGCCAGAGGCAGGGGCTGATAGATGGCAAGTCTTTAGTCTTGGTGTGACTCCCTCCCTCTCAGATCGATGCACACTTACAGTAGCAGTGTGTGATGCATCGCTGTATTTAGTGATTACAGTTAGAAATAAATTAGCCTATTCTCAGAACATCTACAGCCTCCTGAGAGAGGGGAAATCCAGTCTTAACTGAGAAAGGCTTTGAAGGTCCAGCAAAAATCCATTTGCCACCCGTCCCTGTGATTGCTTACTCTGTCCTACTTTGCTATTTTTGACAGTGCTGTAATGATGCTTGGTATAAATAGGATGGGTAACGGTTCAGTGGCTGTTTGAAAGAAGAAGGGGGAAAAAACGGGGCCAAGCTTATTTTACATGTGATAATCTTACGGGCAACTAGAAAGTTAATTAAAAACTATAATTGGCTGTGGTTCCTGCTAATAGTCACCAAGGCGTTCCTTCAATCTTTATTGTGAAATAATGAAAACATTATCATGCCTAATGCTGGTGTATAGCTACTGATGTCTGGGAAAAAATGACAGGAATATAATTTAGAGGGAATGTGTTCATGTTGGTTGTTATTATTGTTCTGAGTGAACTGATGGATTCTGACATGCAAGGAAAACAAGATCATGATTTCAATGATGACTAATTTCCCATCTTGACCAAGTTAGTATTGATGGAATATCCCAGCAATGGTAAATTGCCAACAGTGTTAATTGAAAGTGAAAGAGATGTAGAGCACCAGTACAACACGTCACTAACTAAATAAACAACAATTGCATAACAGTCATGTTGTCAGCCCTTATATGCAGTATAATGTCATACCGTGAGAGTTTGGGAGAAGAGGACTTGTCTCCTGTTGAAGGTCCTTCCCTGGCCCAGCAGGCCCTTCCAGAGGTAAGACGGTCTCAGTGGACATGAGACAGTCCTCTTGGAGTGATACGCGACAGATAAAGATGAGCCTCCTTTTCCTCCTTAGTCTTCAACCCTGGAAATTTTAATGTAGACTTGAGTAACAAACCACTACTCAAGTAAACGAAAATGAGCAAGTCACTGGTTCTCTCTCATAGAGAGCAGAGAATGAGTGACGTCAAACCACAATATGTCGTTAAAAGTAAGTGGAATTTTCCCACTTCACTGCCTTACAGAAACTATAGAAACGGAAAGGAAATCTTCAACTAAGTCGTTTAAATGTATAAATATGGTTATTTATTATCGAATAAATCAGAAGCCATACTATGTAAACATGTATAATAAGTTTGTTGATAAGTACCTTACAAACATGACAACTCCCTGTCTCAAGTTTGACTCACTCCCATCCCTCCTCCACAGTGAAACGCCTTCTCGTTGGAAAATTCCGCAAGAGTTGTAAATTCAAATATCTCCAAAGTTATCAAAACGTTTCCAATGATTCCGTTTATCGCGCTATTCGCGCGGGAAAAGTTGAAATATTGCTTCTAATGTCATCGACATTCTGCTGGTTCGCTTGAAAAAAGTTTGGACTAAAACATTTTCATCATATCCGGATTCCCGAAAGCCACTCGCGCATGCTCGGCCAGCTGCAGAAATGAGAGAGTTCGTGTGCAGTGTGTCTAAGGACCATGGGAAAATGTTGGAGAAGTAAACTTTGACGTGGTAACTATTGCCACTTGACTGTATCCTTAACAAAGTGTCCTCGAAGTATAGCTGCTGCTCTTTTGCTCTGAATAGTATTACCTATCTTGATATCCATCGATGCACCTTGTCCAATCATGTGGCAGAGCATCCTCCAAGTCATCACACAACTCAAATAGTTTTTGTCTAAACTATTAGGCTGATCACTACTGAAGTTTAAAACTTATTGAAGAGTACTTTTAAAAATAATAATAAGTTGCATGGACTCTGTGCAATAATAATGTTTAAGATGATTTTTGAATTACTACCTCATCTCTGTAACCCACACAAACAAGTATCTGTAAGGTCCCTCAATCAAGCAGGGAATTTGCAATACAGATTCAACCAGAAAGACCTGGGAGATTTCCCAATGACTCACAAAGAAGGTAGATAAATTGATATAGATAAATATACAGTACCAGTCAAAAGTTTGGACACACCTACTTATTCCAGGGTTATTCTTTATTTTTACTATTTTCTACATTGCAGAATAATAGTGAAGACATCAAAACTATGAAAAAACACATATGGAATAATGTATTAACCAAAAAAGTGTTAAACAAATCTAAATATTATATATTTGAGATTCTTCAAAGTAGGCATCCGTTGCCTTGAGGACAGCTTTGCACACTCTTGGCATTCTCTCAACCAGCTTCATGAGGTAGTCACCTGAAATGCATTTCAATTAACAGGTGTGCCTTGTTCAAAGTTAAATAGTGTCATTTCTTTCCTTCTTAATGCATTTGAGCCAATCAGTTGTGTTGTGACTAGGTAGGGGTGGTATACAGAAGATAGCCCTATTTGGTAAAGTACCAAGTCCATATTATGACAAGAACAGCTCAAATAAGCAAAGAGAAATGACACTCCATCATTACTTTAAGACATCAAGGTCAGTCAATGCGGAAAATTTCAAGAAAGTTTCAAGTCGCAAAAACGGTCAAGTGCTATGATGAGACTGGTTCTCAAGAGGACCGCCACAGGAAAGGAAGTCCCAGAGTTACCTCTGCTACAGAGGATAAGTTCATTAGAGTTACCAGCCTCAGAAATTGCTGCCCAAATAAATGCTTCACAGAGTTTAAGTAACAGACACATCTCAAGATCAACTGTTCAGAAAAGACTGCATGAATCAGGCCTTCATGGTCGAATTGCTTAAATGAAACCACTGCTAAAGGACACCAATAATAAGAAGAGATTTGCTTGGGCCAAGAAACTTGAGCAATGGACATTAGACCGGTGGAAATCTGTCCTTTGGTCTGATGAGACCAAATTTGAGATTTTTGGTTCCAACCCCCATGTCTTTGTGAGACACAGAGAAGGTGAACAGATGATCCCTGCATGTGTGGTTCCCACTGTGAAGCATGGAGGAGTTGGTGTGATGGTGTGGGGGTGCTTTGCTGGTGACACTGTCGTGATTTATTTAGAATTCAAGGCACACTTAACCAGCATGGCTACCACAGCATTCTGCAGCGATACGCCATTCCAGTTTGTGCCATCCCAGTTTGTACTCTCATTTGTTTTTCAACAGTACTATGACCCAACACACCTCCAGGCTTTGTAAGGGATATTTGACCAAGAAGGAGAGTGGTGGAGTGCTGCATCAGATGACCTGGCCTCCACAATCACCCGACCTCAACCCAATTGAGATTGCTTGGGATGAGTTGGACCGCAAAGTGAAGGAAATGTGCTCAGCATATGAGGGAACTCCTTCAAGACTGTTGGAAAAGCATTCCAGATGAAGATGGTTGAGAGAATGCCAAGAGTGTGCAAAGCTGTCATTTTTTATTTTTTCACCTTTATTTAACCAGGTAGGCTACTTGAGAACAAGTTCTCATTTACAGCTGCGACCTGGTCAAGAATAAGTTGAGTTGAAGAGAATCTATATACAGTGTGTGCAAATGAGGTAAGATAAGGGAGGTAAGGCAATAAATAGGCCATGGTGGCAAAGTAATTACAATATACCAATTAGACACTAGAGTGATTGATGTGCAGAAGATGAATGTGCAAGTAGAGATACTGGGGTGCAAAGAAGCTAAATAAATAAATACAGTATGGAGATGAGGTAGTTGGATCGGCTATTTGCAGATGGGCTATGTACAGGTGCAGTGATCTGTGAGCTTAAAGCTAGTGAGGGGGATATGAGTCTCCAGCTTCAGTGATTTTTGCAGTTCGTTCCAGTGATTGGCAGCAGAGAACTGGAAGGAAATTTGTTGAGTAGAGTCATTTTTTAAATGACATTGCCGAAGTCGAGGATCGGTAGGATGGTCAGTTTTACAAGGGTATGTTTGGCAGCATGAGTGAAGGATGCTTTGTTGCGAAATAGGAAGCCGATTCTAGATTTAATTTTGGATTGGAGATGCTTAATGTGAGTCTGGAAGGAGAGTTTACAGTCTAACCAGACACTTAGGTATTTGTAGTTTTCCACATATTCTAAGTCAGAACCGTCCAGAGTAGTGATGCTGGACAGGCAGGCAGGTGCGGGCAGCGACCGGTTGAAAAGCATGCATTTAGATTTACTTGCATTTAAGAGCAGTTGGAGGCCACGGAAGGAGAGTTGTATGGCACTGAAGCTCGTCTGGAGGTTAGTTAACACAGGGTCCAAAGAAGAGACAGAAGTATACAGAATGGTGTCATCTGCGTAGAGGTGGATCAGAGAATTATCTTTGCTTTATCTTGGCCAGGTCGCAATTGTAAATGAGAACTTGTTCTCAACTTGCCTACCTGGTTAAATAAAGGTGAAATAAAAATAAAATAAAAAAAGGCCTAAAAAATTGTCAAAGACTCCAGCCACCCAAGCTATTGACTGTTCTCTCTGCTACCACACTGCAAGCTGTACCAGTGCACCAAGTCTGAACCCAACAGGAACCTGAACAGCTTCTACAGTCAAGCCATATGACTGCTAAACAAAACTTCTAAATAGCTAATCAAATGGATACGCGGACCACCTGCACCAACTCACCTGCCCTCCAGGACACCTCAAGGGCGCCCTCCAGTGACACCTACACCACCCGATGTCACAGGAAGGCCATAAAGATCATCAAGGACAACAACCACCCGAGCCACTGCCTGTTCACCCCATTATCATCCAGAAGGTGAGGTAATTACAGGTACATCAAAGCTGGGACGGAGAGACTGAAAAACAGCTTCTATCTCAAGGCCATCAGACTATTAAACAGCCACCAATAACATTGAATGGCTGCTGCCAACACACTGACTCAACTCCAGCCACTTTAATAATGGAAATGGATGGAAATTGATGTAAAAATATATCACGAGCCACTTTAAACAATGCTACTTAATATAATGTTTACATACCCTACATTTCTCATCTCATATGTATATACTGTACTCTATATCATCTACTGCATCTTTATGTAATACATGTATCACTAGCCACTTTAAACTATGCCACTATGTTTACATACCCTACATTACTCATCTCATATGTATATACTGTACTCGATAACATCTACTGCATCTTGCCTATGCCGTTCTTTATCCCTTTACACTTGTGTGTATAAGGTAGTAGTTTTGGAATTGTTAGGTTAGATTACTCGTTGGTTATTACTGCATTGTCGGAACTAGAAGCACAAGCATTTCGCTACACTCGCATTAACATCTACTAACCATGTGTATGTCACAAATAAAATTGGATTTGATTTGAACTCTCTTGCACTGACTCTATGCACACACTGGACTCTACACCATACACTCAAACATACTTACACTGACACCCCAACACACACATACACTCACTACAAACGGCCACACACAAAACATGTGCACACACGCATACTTACAAACATAGACACACACACACGCTGCTGCTACTGTCTATTATCTATCCTGTTGCTTAGTCACTTTACCCCTACCCACAGTGCATTTGAAAAGTATTCAGACCCCTTGGCTTTTTCCACATTGTTACGTTACAGCCTTATTCTAAATAGTTGTTTCACTCATCAATCTACAAACAATGCCCTATGTTGACAAAGCAAAACAGGTTTAGACATTTTTGCACATTTATTAAAAATAAAAAATTGAAATATCAAGTTCACATAAGTATTCAGACCCTTTACTCAGTACTTTGTCTAAGCATCTTTGGCAGCGATTACAGCCTTGAGTCTGCTTGAGTATGACGCTCCAAGCTTGGCACACCTGTATTTGGGGAGTTTTTCCCCATTCTTCTCTGCAAATCCTCTCAAGCTCTGACAGGTTGTGCTATTGTGTGTGTTTTTTCCACATTATTTGTAACTTATGTCGTACATAATGTTTCTGCCACCGTCTCTTATGATGAAAGTAGCTTCTGGATATCAGGATACACGACTACTCACCTTGAACTGGACAAAGATGTTTTCTTTAACGAGTTGGACGCAAAGGATTTACTTCAGACACCCTACAAGGCCCACATTCCCGTCATTCGCAGGAGAAAGTGACGGACATATTAGGAACGTAGGTCACGGTGCCTTGTAAGGATCCGAAGGCGAGTGTGTAACCTGCCTCTACCAACAGTCCTATTAGCCAAAGTTCAATCATTAGATAACAAAATAGACAAGTTACGATCATGAATATGCAGGCCTAAACTGTAATATATTATATTTCACCGTGTAGTGGCTGAACGATGACATGGATAACATATAGCTGGCAGGGTTTACTCTGCATCGGCAAGCTAGAACAGTTACCGTTGGTAAGACAAGGGGTGTCGGTCTGTGTATATTTGTAAACAACAGCTGGTGCACAAAATCTAATATTAAGGAAGTCTCAAGGTTTTGCTCGCCTGAGGTATAGTATCTCATGATAAGCTGTTGACTACACTATTTACCAAGAGAGTTTTCATCTATATTCTTCAGAGCTGTCTATTTACGACCACAAACCGATGCTGGCACTAAGTCCATACTCAGTGAGCTGTATAAGCAAACAGGAAAACCCTCATCCAAAGGCAGCATGCCTATTGGCCGGGGACTTTAATGCAGGGAAACTTCAATTCGTATTACCATTTTTTTAATACCTAATCCCTCTGCCTCTATGTGGCAAATCTGACTATAATTAGATCCTCCTGATTCCTGCTAACAAGCAAAAACTAAAGCATGAAGCACCAGTGACTCGGTCAATAAAGAAGTGGTCAGATGACCTAGATGCTAAGCTACAGGACTGTTTTGCTTGCACAGACTGGAATAGGTTCCGGGATTCTTCCGATGGCATTGACGAGTACACCACATCAGTCACTGGTTTCATCAACATGTGCATTGATGACGTCGTCCCCACAATGACTGTAAGTACATATCCCAACCAGAAGCCATGGATTAGATCCGCATTGAGCTAAAGGGTAGAGCTGCCGCTTTCAAGGAGAGTGACTCTAACCCGGACCCTTATAAGAAATCCCGCTATGCCATAAGACAAACAAACAGTCAAAGCGTCAATACAGGACTACGATTGAATCATACTACACTGGCTCCAATGCTCTTCGGGTGGGCAGGGCTTGCTAACTATTACGGACTACAAAGGGAAGCACAGCCACGAGCTGCCTAGTGACACGAGCCTACCAGACGAGCTAGATTACTTCTACGCTCGCTTCAAGGCAAGCAACAATGAAGCATACATCAACTGTTCCGGACAACTGTGTGATGACACTCACCATAGCCGATGTGAGTAAGACCTTTAAACAGGTCAACATTCACAAGGCGGCGGGGCCAGACGGATTACTAGGACGTGTACTCCGAGCATGCGCTGACCAACTGGCAAGTGTCTTCACTGACATTTTCAAACTGTGAAACATTTTCAATCAAAATGTTTCAAGCAGACCACCATAGTCCCTGTGCCCAAGAACACTAAAGTAACCTGCCTAAATGACTACCGATTTGTAGCACTCACATCTGTAGACATGAATTGCTTTGAAAGGCTGGTCATGGCTCACATCAACACCATTATCCCAGAAACCCTAGACCCACTCCAATTTGTATACCACCCCAACAAATCCACAGATGATGCAATCTCTATTGCACTCCACACTGCCCTTTCCCACCTGGACAAAAAGAACACCTACATGAGAACGCTATTCATTGACGGCAGCTCAGTGTTCAACACCATAGTGCCCTCAAAGCTCATCAATAAGCTAAGGACCATGGGACTAAACACCTCCCTCTGCAACTGGATCCTGGACTTCCTGACGGAACACCCCCAGGTGGTAAAGGTAGGTGACAACACAGTTACCACACTGATCCTCAACAGGGGGGCCCCTCAGGGGTGCGTGCTCAGCCCCCTTATGTACTCCCTGTTCACCCATGACTGCATGGCCAGTCACGACTCCAACACCATCATTAAGTTTGCCAACACAACAACAGTGGTAGGCCTGATCACCAACAATGATAGACAACCTATAGGGAGGAGGTCAGAGACTTGACAGTGTGGTGCCAGGACAACAACCTCTCTCAACGTGATCAAGTTGTAGTGGAGCATGATGAGAGCTTCAACTTCGTTGTTGTCCATATCCATAACTATCGTGGTCCAAACACACCAAGACAGTCGTGAAGAGGGCACTATTCCCCCTCAGGAGACTGAAAAGATTTGGCATGGGTCCTCAGAAAAAAAGTTATACAGCTACACCATTGAGAGCATTCTGACTGGTTGCATCACTGCCTGGTATGGCAACTGCTCTGCCTCCGACCACAAGACACGACAGAGGGTAGTGCGTACGGCCCAGTACATCACTGGGGCCAAGCTTCCTGCCATCCAGGACCGCTATACCAGGCGGTGTCAGAGCAAGGCCCTAAAAATTGTCAAAGACTCCATAGACACCCTAGTCATATACTTTTCTCTCTGCTATCGCATGGCAAGCAGTACCGGAGCACCAAGTCTAGGTCCAAGAGGCTTCTAAAATAGCTTCTATCCCCAAGCCATAAGATTTCTGAACAGCTAATCAAATGGCTACCCAGACTATTTGCATTGCCCCCCCCCACTCTGCTGCTACTCTCTTATTATCTATGCATAGCCACTTTAATAACTCTACCTACATGTACATAATTACCTAATTTACCTCGACACCGGTGCCCCACACAGACACATTGACTCTGTACCATACCCCCTGTATTTAGCCCCACTATTGTTATTTACTGCTGTTATTTGTTATTTTCTTTCTTTCTTTTTGGGGAGGTTTTCTTAAAACTGCATTGTTGGATAAGGGCTTGAAAGTAAGCATTTCACTGTAAGGTTGTATTCGGCGCATGTGACAAATAAAATTAGATTTGATTTCTACCGCTGAAAAACATTCCCACTGCGTGATGCTGCCGCCACCATGCTTCACTGTAGGGATAGTGCCAGGTTTTCTCCAGACGTGACGCTTGACATTCAGGCCAAAGTGTTCAATCTTGGTTTAATCAGACCAGAGAATCTTGTTTCTCATGGTCGGAGTCCTTTAACTGCCTTTGGCAAACTCCAAATGGGCTGTCATGTGCCTGGCCACGCTACCATAAAGTCCTGATTGGTGGAGAGCTGCAGAGATGGTCGTCCTTCTGGAAGGTTCTCCCATCTCCACAGAGGAACTCCTAAGCTCTTTCAGAGTGACCATTGGGTTCTTGGTCACATCCCTGACCAAGGCTCTTCTCCCCCGTTGCTCAGTTTGGCCAGGTAGCCAGCTCTAGGAAGAGTATTGGTGGTTCAAAACGTCTTTCATTTAAGAATGATTGAAGCCCCTGTGTTCTTGGGGACCGTCAATGCCGCAGACATTTTTTTGTACCCTTTTTGGTGCAGGTGTGTGCCTTTTCAAATCATGTCCACTCAATTGAATTTACCACAGGTGGACTCCAATCAAGTTGCAGAAACATCTCAAGGACAATCAATGTAAACAGGATACACCTGAGCTCAATTCCGAGTCACATAGCAAAGGGTAGTGATTTAAATAAAGTATTTCTGTATTACATTTTTACTAAATTTGCAAACATTTAAAAAAAAATCTGTTTTCACTTTGTCATTATGAGGTATTGTGTGTAGTTTGATGAGGATTCTTTTTTTTAAATCAATTTTAGAATAAGGCTGTAACGTAACAAAATATGGAAAATGTCAAGGGGTTTGAAAACTTTCCGAATGCACTGTATATGTAGATACAATATCTACCTCAATTACCTCGTACCCCTGCACATCATCTCGGTACTGGTACTCCCTGTATATAGCCATGTTATTTTTACTCTTTATTGTTATTCATTATTCACTGTATATTTATTCCTTGTGTCACTATTTCTATTATTATATATATTTTTTTATCTTTATCTTTAATTATGCCCTGTTGGAAAAGGACCTGTAAACATTTCCCTGTTAGTCTACACCTGTTGTTTATGAAGCAGGTGACAAATAACATTTGATTTGATATTGAATTGATTTTTATTTGTATTCATTAGAGTAGAGTACAGTACAATACGGTACAGTACAGTAGATTTTAGTTCAGTAGAGTAGAGTACAGTATGGTACAGTAGTACAGACTAGTTTAATTCAGTAGAGTACATTATAATAATATACTGTACTTTATTCTACTGTACTGTACTCTAATGTACTGTAATGAACTGTACTCTGCTGTGCTCTACTGTACTGTGATGTCCAAACTTGTGAAGCATAGATGTCTATGATTGGTTCAGATTTGGTCCGGACCAAATCTGAATCAATTATAGACGTCTATGTTTGGGCCAAATATAGGCTAGTCTGGACGAGATCAGACGTCTTTTGATGTTGAAATCAAGGCCAGTCCAGACCAAATCTGAATCTGAACATAAATGTCTAAGATTGGTTCGGATATGATCCGGACTGTACCAAAAAGCAACATCCGTGGACATTGGAATCAAGGCCTGTCCGAACCACACCAAAAAAAGACCCCCCAAAAAAGATGGCAAGTCCGGACAGGACCAAAAAAAGACATCCAAAAGTCGTTCCGTGCTTAGTGGGAACTGTCCTCACAGCTCTGTGCCAAATGTCTTAAAGAGACAACACTCTGTTTTCCAAACTTTTACATTGGACATGCATTTATTTAGATCAACATTAGTTTTGAACTTTGTCTTCTTTTTAAACACAGATAGCACCCCATGCCTTTGTTAGCACAGTATCTTGCTGATTGCTATTATCTACCATGAACCATTTTGGTAACAGAAGTGAAATGTAACATGAGAATGGGGTGACTGATGTGAAATATGCCCTCCTCATTGACTGGGTGAACTCCATTTTCTGCTCCTAATGCAGAAATCACTCCGGGTCTCTGGCATAATGATTTACGATGAATCTGTGTCAATGTTGAACTCACAAACCCCACATAATCCATCTTGCAGATATCTACCCACCTTGCAGTCGGACTGGTGGAACGCAGCATTCCCTGTTTCTAAGTGTTGAATCTATTACTGGGCTCATCTGTAATCACAGTGGGCCTTCGTGCCCCACAGATGGCAATTACCTGGATACAGATACTCTGTTAAAGGTAAAAACTCGGCAAACCACGGTTGCTGTGCTTCCAAGCTATTGCCCCTGTCTATTTGGGGTGTTTCAATGGATGGTAACTGGGAACGGAAATGGCTAAAATTGCATTAAAGTAATAGGCCACGGATCTTGGTGGAATGGATATTGTACAAGTCAAAGATTGAATGCTGTGCACTGCAAATAACTCAAATATTGTATCTCAGATGTATATCTTCTTGCGCAAGTTCAGCTTCTTCTTTGAGACAGTGATTTTTCACGCATTCAGACGACACTGCAAAATCTATTTTCCCCTGCCTTTTTTAGAGAGTGACACACACTGACAAACACTATCTTGTGTGTGATCATGTGCGGTATCAGCGCCTAAATAAGTCGAGGTGGAATCCTCTGTGTACACACTACATCACAGCAGGTTGTCACATTGTGTCAGTGTCGTGTCAGCGCCGTGTCAGCATTGTGCATCTGTTGCAGTCACATCTCAGAAGACACAGGAAATGTCTCTATTGACTTCATCTGTTTGTTTGGCAGCCTGCCTGATTGCTGGAGTAGAAAAGATCCAGACAAAGCCAGTCAGTAATCCCTATTCACTCTCTGAGTCCACTGTCCAAAACACATTACTTTACAGTGCAAAAAATGAAGCAAAACTGTCACCACCACTGCTACTCTAGTGATAAAAGGCCATCCGGTGTTATAATGTTGTAAACATTGCAACATACATACTGTGCAGCCCAGGCACACTGTTTAGAGAAAGTTATAGAGTCCTGATATAGAAATGCAGTACCAGTCAAATGTTTGCACACAACTACTCATTCCTGGTTTTTTTCCCTTCTATTTTCTACATTGTAGAGTAATAGTGAAGACATCAAAACTATGAAATAACACACATGGAATCATGTAGTAACCAAAAAAAGTGTTAAACAAATCTAAATAGATTTTAGATTTTAGATTATTCAAAGTAGCCACCCTTTGCCTTGATGACAGCTTTGCACACTCTTGGCATTCTCTCAACCAGCTTCATGAGGTAGTCACCTGGAATGCATTTCAATTAACAGGTGTGCCTTGCTAAAAGTCCATTTATGGAATCTCTATCCTTCTTAATGTGTTTGAGCCAATCAGTTGTGTTGTGACAATGTAGGGGTGGTACAGAAGATATCCCTATTTGGTTAAAAAAACAAAGTCCATATTATGGCAAGAACAGCTCAAATAAGCAAAGAGAAATGACAGTCCATCATTACAGTAAGACATGAAGTTCAGTCAATAAGGAAAATGTGAAGAACTTTGAAAGTTTCTTCAAGTGCAGTCGCACAAACCATCAAGCGCTGTGTTGAAACTGGCTCTCATGAGGACCGCCACAGGAAAGAAGATCCAGAGTTTAAGTTCATTAAAGTTAACTGCACCTCAGATGGCTGCCAAAATATGTCACGCCTACTCCCACTCTTCCCCCCTGGCGCTCGAGTGCGATAGGCTGCCCTGCATTATGTACTCCTGCCACCATCATTATGCACACCTGCCTTACCTGTTTAATACCTCCCCTATATTTGTCATTTTCCCAGCTCAGTTCCCAGCTGCTGCATTGATTGTCGTCTGTCTTTGTGTTTCCCAGTTCTGACGCTGTTCCTGTCCTGTTGCATGTCCGTTCCAAATTAAATGTCAACTCCCCGAACCTGCTTCTCTTCTGCAGCGTTGTTCCTTACAGAATGCAGCAGCCATCAAATTAAGCATCCGAGAGTGCTGGTGGTTCGGTTGGTGGTGACTTCGGGTCCGGGGGTTGCCGCCGATGGAACCAGGGGTACCTTAGCTCGGGCTTCGTCAGGCTTCCATGTCCCAGTTGGCTCGAGAGGTTTCCTTGCCCCGGTTGGCTCGGAAGGCGCCCATCCCACTTCAGGCCTCAGCCGGATCATCAGGTTTTTACACCCAGCCGGCTTGTCAGGCTGCTACACTTCAGCCGGATCATTGGGCTCCCACTCCTCAGCGGGATCGACAAGCTTTCACACCTCAGCCAGATCGTCAGGCTCCTATGCCTCAGCCGGTTCACTGGGATTTTACGCCCAGGTGGCTTGTCCAGTGCCTGTGCCTCGGCCGACCCGTCAGGCTGGTGGGACGGTGGGTTTTCGCCCCTAGAGGGGGGTACTGTCACGCCTGCTCCCGCTCTTCCCCCCTGGCGCTTGAGGGTGCCAGGCTGCCCTGCATTATGCACTCCTGTCACCATCATTACGCACACCTGCCTTCCTTTGTCACGCGCATCAGCGATATTGGAATCACCTGGACTCAATCACCTGTTTATTACCTCCCCTATATTTGTTTCCCAGCTCTGTTCCCCACTGCTGTATTGATTGTCATCTGTCTTTGTGCTCTGTTCCTGTCCTGTTGCATGTCCGTTCCAAATTAAATGTCAACTCCCCGTAACTGCTTCTCTTCTGCAGCGTCGTTCCTTACTAAAATAAATGCTTCACAGAGTTCAAGTAACAGGCACATCTCAAGATCAACTGTTCAGAGGAGACTGCGTGAATCAGGCATTCATGGTCGAATTGCTGCAAAGATACCACTACTAAAGGACACCAATAATAAGAAGAGACTTGGGCCAAGAAACACGAGCAACGAACCGGTGGAAAATCTGTCCTTTGGTCTGAAAAGTTCAAATGTGAGATTCTTGGTTCCTGTGTCTTTGTGGGACGCAGAGTAGGTGAACGGATGATCTCCGCATGTGTGGTTCCCACCGTGAAGCATAGAGGAGGAGGTGTGATGGTGTGGGTGCTTTGCTGGTTACGCTGTCAGTGATTTTTTTAGAATTCAAGGCACATTTAACCAGCATTCTGCAGCGATACGCCATCGCATCTGGTTTGCTCTTAGTGGGACTATCATTTGTTTTTCTAGAGTGTGCAGAGCTGTCCTCAAGGCAAAGGGTGGCGACTTTGAAGAATCTAAAATATTAAATATATTTGGATTTGTTTAACACTTTTTTGGTAACTACATGATTCCATATGTGTTATTTCATAGTTGTGATGTCTTCACTATTATTAAACAATGCAGAAAACAGTACAAATGAAGAAAAAGTCTTAAATGATAAGGTGTGGCCAAACCTTTGACTGGTACTATATGTATACATTGTATTTGCCACAGAGGCCCACTCTGTCTGAGAGTCAAGGCACGTGCTTTGCAACTTGTTCCTAACTGATAATCAATGACAATACAAGCCAAATGAGAAAAGTGTCACTTAATTACAGTAGGCTATGTGGGTGCTCCTAGGTAAGAACAAACTGTTCAAAGCTAGGGGATGGAAATAGGTCTGTGGTATTCAGATCTGGGCCTCATGCTGTTTTTTTCTCTTCCTGGAAGTTCATGATTGGTTGATTAATGGATTAATGTCATTGATTGCCCAGAAAGTCCACTCATTCTCAGCTCTGAATCAGTCCCTGATTAGAGGGAAAGAAAGGAAACCCTGCAGTGCTGAGGAGAACTTCAAGGCCCAGAGTTGAATAGCCCTAAACTAGGACCTGCTGATGTACTTATAGTTAACTAAGAGGTACACCATGGTCCTTATGCATCGCTCTCACCAGCGGCCTGTGGTGGAAGCATTTGGTTTTTGTTATGGAATTAAAGTTTCACACCAAACGACGTGAAAGAAAAGCAGTAGAACTGGAAACCTGTAATTATGCCTAATGAGCTTATTCTTCGGCGCTGTGATTGGAATCGAAATGTGAAACTTACCGACGGACCAGGGTCCTCGTCTTGACTTTAATGGCCAAGCGAAATGAGAAGGTGACACTTTGAACCACAACACCACGGCACAGCCACAATACACACCCGTAACTGATCAAACCTTCAAAGAAACTCACAAGGAAGTCGATGGCTAGAATGAGAGGAACTTAATACGTCGAGCTTTGATGCTAACAGAGGACAAAATGCCAGCCATCCACAGACCAAGCTGACCGTGACATTGGGTGACCCTTGACGCACTGCGTGATTAACAGCATTATGGTCATTTCTGACGGCTTTTGAAATACTCTCTGATCAACACTCTGCACCCTTTTATTGGTCTCACTGTCAGACACTGAGACGTACTTTGTTTTCACAGAGCAAGCCTAGTCTGGAGCTGTCTGCTTGAAACAAATGTGACATGAACAGACATGAGACTCATTAAAAAAACAAGTTTCCTGGTGATCAGCACTGATGGGTAATTACTATAATTGATTGGTGATTCAAATGCAAACAAACACCAGCTGCCTCAAGGGAAGGTAGAGAGGAAGAAGAAGGAGAAGAAGAAGAAGAAGAAGAAGAAGAAGAAGAAGAAGAAGAAGAAGAAGAAGAAGAAGAAGAAGAAGAAGAAGAAGAAGTGAGCAGCTGAGTAATATTGCTCCTCCACTTGCCTTGGACACATCTGGACTCAAAATTTGGAATGAGTGAAGAATGCACATAATCAGTAGCAAATGTTCACACCGGGTCAGACTAGCCATGAGTTCATGAATATGTATCCCTCTCTCCAATAAAAAATAAAAGAATGGCCCTTGGTCTGAGCAAAAGAGAGGTTGATGGAAAACCAATGTTTAAAAAACAAAAGACAGCTCCACAGGTTTTCACGATGATAACTAAGGCCAGACGACTCATAGTCCACATGTACAGCAGCAGGACAACGTGACAGTTAGGCTATAACAATATGGCTGACAGCTCCTGATGATGGGATCCAAAGATCAAAGTCGAGGCCCATCTGCTGCTAATTTAACCTTGTTGACGTTCTACCCCAAGCCACAGATATATGTGTCATATAATCCAATCCATCGCAGTCCTGCACTAATTTTCTGCTGTTGATACAGATGAGCAGAGACTAAGAGTGAATAAGAAGTTAATCTGAGTCAGAATTAGTTAGTTTTAAAAGTGGAACTGGACCCCCTGGCCCTGGGGATCATTGCAACACTCATCAGCACCCCCAAACACAGGTACACACACACAAGCACATACACACGCATGCACATGTACACTCACACTCACACACACGCACACAAGCACGCACGCACGCACGCACACACACACACACACACACACACACACACACACACACACACACACACACACACACACACACACACACGCACGCACGCACGCACGCACACACACCCACACCCACACCCACACACACACACACACACACACACACACACACACACACACACACACACGCACGCACACACGCGCACACACTTAACCAACCTCCCTAACCCCTACCACCAGCAGCCTGTAGCTCTCATGCCAGTTCCTCCACTTTCACAGCAGAGTTATAGTACGTGAGACCAGCAACATGTCAAATGACACCACAGTAAGAGAGGAATGTGTGACAACGTGCTAAATACATGTCATTCTAGGTTACGGAAAGTTTGACACGTGAGGGGTTGTGTTGCTAATTCCCTTCGTGTTAACATTCTTTGATAAGCTACAGCTTGCATGTTGATGTGGACAGTGTGTCGCAGCTGATGTGGTACGTGATGAAGGTACAGTACATGTAGTCTATGTTCGGTATGACTGTTGCGATGCAAACCAAAGATATGTAAAAACTCTTCTCGGCTTTTGTTAAAATAAAATATACGATTTGTTAACTTGAAGGGGCAATCTGCAATTCAAACAATAACAAAGCGACCTCACCACCACTGTTTTGGTAAAGGGATGAGGGACGGGGCTGAGGAGATGTAAACACTTTCAAATGAATTGACAGAACTATGGATGTTAGGATAGACCATCCATGATATCAAATGTATAGTTTTAACCATGTTGTGTATATTACTGTACGGTATATTATTTACACACAATGGAGTAAAACAAGCTTGTATTTTGGGTTCTGATGGGGTATAACAGTTTAACTGAGCTCATTAGGCATTCATCAGTTAGATTTTTCAAGAATCAGTGGGTTTATATAAAAACGTCCAAAAATGAATGTGGCAATCACAGATTGCCCCTTTAAAGTTTTGAGCAGGTTTTTTTTCTATTTCTTGTCCTTGGCTGGATCTGATTGACTTTGTTTTCAAAGCTGAACACCATCACAATATTTGGATCTTTCTGATTCATCAGAGACATATCATTAGCATAAACCTAAGCCAAAGATATACAGTGGAGACACTGGCTAAAGAATCACAGTAGGTTACTTATTTGGGAAGGCGTGACGCCACACAGCCTGTGTGTCCAGCTTTGAGCCGTCTCACACAGTGCCAAACACATACCCCAGAGTCCTGTTAGTGTACCCCCCTGAGTGCAGCAGGGCAAGACTAGAGGCGTATCATCACACACACACACACACACACACACACACACGCATTCGTGCACACACACACATACACAACGCTGTGAAGCCGCCATAATATTCCACAAAACTACAATTTTGCCTATTTTGGATTAATTGAATGGCCCTGCATAAGCCTCAGATTAGACTTTGACATATATTATAATTAAATAAGGCAAATCTGGAAGTGAAGAAATATCACATTTTTAATAAATGTGGGTTTTAATTTACCTCATGTGGAGGACTGTGGTCACCTGCAAAGAAGCCAATCCACAGTGTCTAGCTTCGGCTGGCTGTGCAGATATAAAATAAACCCAATGCAATTTGTATGGAACAGCAGTCAAATATTTATCCAGTTGATGAGGTCTGGCTCTGTGTGCGGCTCTGACAATAATTAAAGACAAACCAAGCTAAAGGCGAGACACAATGACATCAATGTTGAAATGGTGTAACATCCAGATGGCTTGGTACGAATAGCTGGCACAATAGTGGACAGGGTAACAGTATTAGGGAATTTATAATTAGCTACCTCCTGTTTGGACTGTTTGATGTGTTCTGACGAGACATTTTAAGTGCCCCGGATGGCTGTCTACCTTGATTGTAGAATCAGGTCAAGCACTTTGTTTAGATTAGAATTCTAAAATCCCAAATAAACCTTTAAGCACCCTAGGTTCATCCAAATTCCCCAACCATGTCTTCCTTCTCAACTCATTATCGGCCATTACTACGCACGCCGGTCAAATACACCTTGCCGTAGTTTGCCATTGAAAAATATCAGTTGACTTTGACGTTCAGTGCTGTATATTATTGACAAACAGGTAGAATGGGTATTGTTAGTATAGTAAAGGGTGGCCTGTTGAGAAGGCATTGGTCTCACTGACATGGGATCAGTCTGAGGTAGGTGTCCGATGAGCACCACTCAGCACCCTCTGGGAAGAAGAAGAGGAGCGCACCTAAAAATCAATAAAGTACTGGAGCTCTCTGTGGTCTCCTTCATCGAGTAGAAATGTATGTGTCGTGTGTGTGTGTTCTCTCTCTATGGCTCATAGAGGACCCTGTTCCCCAACATAGACTGACAACTCAGTTAAAGGGGAAATACGTCCACAGGCATCTTTTTACCATTCAAAGCCATCAGGCCCAGTGTTGTGATTATATGTCTATTTGTGAGTACGTATTTTTTTATGTGTGCTTGCGTGCGATTGAGTGTGTGCCTGTGCCACCTCACGTAAATACAAGCCTGAGTTGCCCTGTATCCATTCAGAATGTGATGATGCTATTTTTCTATTTTCATACAGTCAAACATGCCTTTTCAAATGTCAAATCTAAGCCAAGGACTCACAGAATCAATGTGAAGGTTGTGAGATGTGGAAAGAAACAAGGCAGGATGGGAGAAAGAGGGGATTTCACAAATCTCAGATCAAAGATGTCTAATTATGTAAATCAAGAATTCTCCAAATGTCAGCATTACTAAAGAGGATTAGGATATGAGAAGGTAAACGATAAATCACCAATCAGCTTGCCAAATCAATACAATAAATATGATATTAACCATAATTAAAAAATATACTTGCAAAATAACTTTGAGGTTTAATCATACATACTTATTTCAGTGCAAACTGAAAAATGTATTAATATTAAGGGAACAACTCAATGAGGTAAATATTCATATCCTCGGCTGATTCAGCAAAAACATGTTTTTTGTTAATTACAGTACCTTTGCTCACGTGTTCCTAGAAATGGAAGAGGACGTTAAACAGAACAGAACTGAAAAACAGTCTGGACAAATCTTATCAGAAGGCAGAGGGGGCTCTTTGGAAAACATCCTCAATGACCACGTTGACATTACAAATGACTGCTGGCTGATGCTAATCTGCAGTGCTGCCGCCATTCACACAGCTCAGAGAGCAGCATCTGTTCCGGGTTGTGTCTGATACTCCCTGTATCAGGGATGGGCAACTCCAGCCCTCGGGGGCCAGAGTGGTGTCACTTTTTACCATCACTAGCCAACACATCTCATTAAACGAACTGCATTCTAAAATGGAATATCACGATTAGTTGATTATTGGAGTCAGGTGTGGTAGCTGGGGCTGGGCCAAAAGTGTGACACAAATTAGGCCCCCGAATACTGGAGTTTAGTGCACTACTTTTGAAAAGTAGTGCACTATGTAGGGAATAGGGTGCCATTTTGGACAGACCAATAGAGAACAGAGTCTGTTCTAGCTCTGTTTCTGTTCGGCGCTTATTTCCTGCCAGTGTCATGGCGACAGAGGAATGTAGATGTGGTTAACCTGTGCTCCAGTAAAATGATCTGTTTCCAGATCTGTTTGTGCTGTTTTGTCAACTCTTATGGCCCTTTATTGGTCAGACAGCACGAACAGATCTGGGACCAGGCTGGGGAGCCAACCTGTTCTCACCTTGTCACATACTGTAGCTACTGTACTGTACACTAACACTACAACAGCTCAGTCTCACCAAGAGGACATTCATCACGGGCAGCACTCTAAGACGATACTGTGTCCCACAAACTAATACCTATTCAACGTTTACACTTTTAAACCCCTTTTGGATATTTTGATGTTTGACTTTGGAGCCAATAGCTTATTTTTAAATGATTATTATAATAACCCCCTATGAAATTTGGATTTGAGAGTCTTGCATTTTAAAACGAACAACAACAACCTTAATTCACCAGGCGATGAATGCAGCATTACCTGTCTGAGACCCCTGTGGTTTCCAGTTAAATGAAGATTAGATCCGATTAATTATATCTCCCTATGTGGCTAACCTGGGAGGGTTTGCTTCAGCATCCTGATGAGGCTGTGTGTGTGTGCGCGTGCGAGCGCGTGCGCGTGTGTGTGTTATGGCGCCGTTTCATATTAGAGGAGACAACCCATCGATAAGAGACTTAATTACAGTCAATATAAAGCACATTTAACTCGCAAATTACAGTTCAATATGTTCTTACTATAACTTTGCATTAGAAATGGTTGTTTTGCTATTTGCTTTGGGGAAGCTCCTTTGTCATTTCTAACTTTGTGGCGTTATTGGATAGGCCAGTCATCTAGTCGTCTTCTGTCTACTGTCTACCGTGTCACTCACAACCCCATTGAACACATTGGGATGAACTTGAGACAGAACAAAACATTAAGTATTACACTCCATTTGCATATCATTAGGAAGATGGGAGGCCACCACCCCTATGGGTTACTCCCGTATAAATATATTTAAATATATAAATATCATGAATACATTAATTGATCTTGCCCTCATATCATCTCTAAAAGCAAGCAGGCCTCCCGTCTGTAGTGCAAGGCCGCCTTGTTTCTCTGGGGAGAGGACTCGCATGACACATAGAGACAGAAACACACAAATAACACACACAGGCACACAAACAGACGCAGGCATGAACAGATGCAGACACACACATACACACACACACAGTTCTGTGTCTATCTGACTTTTCATTTTTTACAGTTCAATGAAAAGAGCAATTACATCAGCGTCTGCAAGCCTGAAGACGTGAGCGTCGCTGTGGGCCAACACCTGGCCACGTTTAGTGGTGCAGGAGCCGCGCTGCAGCCAGATGTGAGCTGCAGGTCTGGGGCACACGGAGACTGTGATCCAGCCCTGACAATGAACCCTGGATCCGAGCGGCGAGAGCAACCAGTGAAACCCTGAAAACACTTCCATCACAACCAGTTAACATTATTATTCTTCACGAGCGTAGAGTCCAGCCATCAGTGTTTAAGACTTCAACCATCCGTCAGCTATCCATTTAGCATGTGTCCGTGTTTTCCTATTGAATCAGTGTGATTAGCATTACAAAGCAAAGGGTTTTGAAATGTTGTCAAAACATATCACCACTGATATTGCTTCAAACATGCCAAGTGTAAGAAGTGCACTGCACAGCGACAACACATAATGTAAGACGTTTGGGCAGGAATGAGCGGACGGTGTGATCTGCAGAGAGAGAGAGGAAGAGGCACAAACAGAGAGAGAGAGAAAAACACAAACAGAGAGAGAGGGGGAGAGGGAGAGAGATACATTGGAATTAAAACATTAATTCCCTGAGGTATTTACATTGCATATAACTTACAAGTAATGCATAGTGCAACCATCATCCATGTTAATTTTGTTGTTAACCTCATTGCATTGTACTGTATTTGCTGAAATGCTGTACCACTATACTGCTTTGGCAATATCTACATATTGTACTTTATGCCGAAAAAGCAATCTGAATCTGAATCTGATAGAGATAGAGAGAGAGAGAGAGAGAGAGAGAGAGAGAAGAAGAAGAAGAAAGAAGGAGAGCCGTTATGGCATTTGACCCTCATGTGACCTGCATGCCAACCCCTCACATGTGGTTCACATCTGTCCTCCCACTGCAATACCTCTTCTGGCTCTAGCTTCTGGCTCTGAGCCACTTGTTGCAGCAGCAGGCATGGAACATGGAGCCCCAGTCAGCCTCCATACGCCTGCTAGCCAATTAACAGCAAAATAAACCCAAACAGATTTCAATTGATAAATCTTTAATGATACGAGGGATTTTACACAAATTCACACTTGACAGTGTTAATTTAAAGCAAATACCAAAGCTTGATTAAAAATTCCCCAAGCAAGGGAGAAGATAAATGTTTGAATAATTTATCAGATTTAATTGACACGACCGTGATGCTGTAAACAGAAATGTTTTGGTGTTCGTAATGCATTTTGACACGGAAGGAGTTTTTGGGACGAATCCAAAAAAGAGCACAACGGGAAATGTGGGCCAGGCAAGAGAGGGGGGTCACAAGAGGAGGCCAACAAGGGGAGGCTCCCCTTCCTGATTTAGTAAGCCGTCTGCGAATGCACTAAATGAACTTTCAGTACTCTCTATTTACATATTATTCCAAATCTGCTCAGGCTGCAAGTGAGACTGCCATCGGGTATCTTATAATAACTCATTTGAAGAAAAATGACAGGATAGGAACCAGGCTGTGCGAACGTTCAGCAAACACAGTGGTACACAAACCTCGGAGCCAGCCCCGGGCAAAAGCACTTTATTTTGACCCTGGGAAGATGACACTAAACAAGGATGTAAATACACTGAGAGAGAGGGAAAGGAGGAGAGGGAGTCAATAATTCTCACACCGGGCACATCTGGTGTTTGTGACAGCCGTGCGTTTGGGCTATATTGTGGCTCTTGACACCGCGACACACACACACACACACCAGCCTTTATGTGTTCAACCTGGCACTACTGTCATGGCCTCTCTCAGGTGTGTGTGTGCTGATAGACAGTCCGCCACACAGATGGAGAGGGACAGACAGAGGGAAAGAGAGGGAGGGAGGGAGGGAGGGAGGGAGAGATAAAGAGAGGTAGAGAGGGGGGGAGCTAGAGAGAGAGAGAGGGGGGGGAGCTAGAGAGAGGGTGGTGAGAGCTAGAGAGAGCGAGGGAGAGCGAGAGAGAGAGTTAGAGAGAGGGGGGGGGAGAGAGCGAGAGAGAGAGAGAGAAAGAGACGAAGGAGAGCATTTGGAGAATGAGAATGTAGGAGTTGTGGAGACATACATAGGAGACTCGCCAGAAGATATATGACCTGCAGGTGTGTATATAGGCGACCACTTGTACGATAAGACACCTATTTGCATGCGTGTAGTCACTCCTTCCTGGCAGGTCTGGACCTGGTAAACATCACCGTTATCTGTAAACAAACAGACTTACTAGTGACTATAAATGAATACATCAAATTTTGATGGGAATCGCCATGTTCGTCTCCCGAGCAACAGAACGCCCTGCACCATGATACAATGTACACCTGAATACATTAATACAAAACCAGGAGCCTTGCTGTTTGTAGGGCTATGTTGACTGGATTTTTCAAGATGTTACTTTGATTTGACACGAGTCTGGGCTCAGCGGAGTGGAGAGACAGACAGACACAGGGACAGAGAGGATCGTATACAGTACAGGGCCATTGTCTGTGGAGGCAGAGAGAGACGGAGGCACAAGCATGTCACTAAGGAGGAAACCAAGGGGAAGACACACAACAAGATAATTTGTTTTGGTCAGAGATCTGAATAGCAGACAGTTTGGCACAAGACACACACACACACAGAACAGGGTTTTGTCCCATTTATATTTTTGTTCATACAGTTGAAATGAGATCAGTCTGCAGTCCGAGAAAAAGCCTCTGTTGTGTGTCTGTACCCCACCAGCAGTGAACGATCGCTCATTTCCAAGGTATAACACCAATCTCGGCACGGGGGGGCCTTGAAGCACAGCTGACATTATAACACACACCAGACGTTTACTTGCCGGGACAATGTATCACTTTCACATCAAAGGAAACGTCTCCTTTAAAAGGAAGCGGTGATGGAAGTCAGCTCGCTTGTGCTTTATTCACTTCCATCAATAAACATGCAGTCGGGGTATACGGTAATCAGGAAACATGCAGTCGGGGTATACGGTAATCAGGAAACATGGCCAAATAGGGTTGACAATGTATCAAAGCCTGCGCTCGGAGGCAACAGCAAAACCCTAACAAGCCAGTTTATTACCGGTAGCTGTTACTGACATTAGTCAAAACCAAAAGAAAGATAAAATAGAATAAGGAATGAACGCGACGCTGGAATAGCCCTCGGCAGCCTGTTCTCCTCGCGCTTTTGATAACCACACGCCTCCTTCTTTGATACGATAACAAATATAAATTGTTTAAAAAACATCAAATGCAACGAGGGCTGTAGCTAGACCCGGACTGCTATGGTGTTAATCTAGAAGAGGTGTGACATGCAGACACACAGAGCCAGGGCTGGATACAAAGACAGCAGGAGACACATACTCATTCATATCGAGAGACCTCGGCTCAGCTCGGCTCTGCCGGGCCCGTTCTGCTGTAAAAAAAAAAATAAAAGAGGCAGTGCAGGCTTCCATAACCTCTATACCTGAATCACTCAGCCGAGGGTTGCCCTCCTCCTCCCCTCCTCAGGGGGATCCATGTTGTCAGACTCACTCTGGTCGTGCACTGCTGTCTGGGAGGCTTGTACAGGATGCTCCGGGGTTCATGGAAGGTGAAGAGGGAAGATTGAATCCCTGCCTCCTCTCGTCCCTGGATTTGTTTGTTTCGATCCCGGGCTAAACAGAGAAAGTAGCCATTAAAGGGCGGGTGGGGAGGGAGGAGAGAGAAGTATAGGGAGAAGGGGGATGACTACAAGCCCCAGCAGGTACGCTGGGTGTGTTGAGGGTAAAGAAGAAAATCTCCTCCAAATAATATTTGCCCCATGGGCAGTAAAATGCAAATAACAGATCAAAGGGGTTTGGAATGGAAAACTGGAGAGATTGGAGTGAATATCATCACAGCTCCTCGCCATGACACCTCACTGTATAATGGGTATGGGAGAGATACCTCAAACTCATAACTGACCTGTGCTGGACTGGCGCTCCTTCTCCCTCCCTCTCTTTCTTTCTCTACCCGTCTCTCTCTCGTCACTGTGGTAAAAGCACTCCCCCTTTCATCACTCAGTACACACAGATAGTTTGCTTAGGTACAAGAGCTCTTCACAAAGGAATGCCAAATTCCCCTGTTACTTGTTGGCATGACGATGATGTTTGATATTGGCAGCCTGATTCAATTGTACAGTACTCTACACCGTCTTCCCAGCTTACTGTGGATAAAACATCAGAGTTCCTATCCGGTCATGAACACATGAACGTCACATAGGAACCTCATGTTCTAAATAATCAATGGCACTTTTTTAACACATAAAGGATGTGCTTCTCTTTTAAAGTCACTGTCCAGTTTTTCCAGATTTCTTTCAACTATGACCTGTAATTAATTACAATATGAGTGAATTTGTAATTAAGTATGTAAACTTCTTAAAGCAGCTTTTCTGTGTTGGAATGGTTTGGGCGTACCCTAACAACAGAATGGTGTGGGCATATACCGGTCATCAAAAATATTCATGCAAGTAGACCGCTGATTGGCCAGCTT